>NW_009637278.1:675-24540 GCF_000690535.1 Cariama cristata | reverse complement strand
AGAAAAGTAGGGGGGGAGGGTGAGGGGAAGGGTAAAAAAAAAAAAAGCTGTATATTTGATGGCCTTAGGCATATTTTTCCTCTGGAGGAACAGGATGGTTGACATTGTGGTTGTAGGCCACTGGTATAATTTGAGACATGCTATGGAATAAATGCTTTAAAGCTGCCGAGAGCATTTCAACCACACCCAGTCAGCCAGCAGCAGCCCCGCAAGCTCATCCTTCTTTCACAGCATTACTGAAGGCATCCAAATTTGGCCTCTGCCGAGGGATGCATTATTCCAGATTAATTTTATTGGCTGTATTTTGATAGAAACACAGTTGCAAGAAGATACAACAAACCTAGCTGGAATGCAAAGTTTGGTGGAGAATATAGAGTGTTGAAAACTCTCTTTTTTTTTTTTCTTTTCTTTTCTTTTCTTTATATATGCTTTGCAGGAACTCCGCCAATACCTATCCAACCTAGCAGACCAGTGTAACAGTGAGAATAATGCTGTGGATATGCCTCTTGTAATAATTTTGGATAATTTGCATCACGTTAGCTCCCTGGGAGAGATTTTTAATGGACTTCTAAACTGCAAGTACCACAAATGGTAAAGAAATAATATCAGAACACGTTCCAAATTTCAATACTGCAGTCAGACCACTGCCATTGCAAAGTGTGATCACAAAAATGAACTCTAGATAAATTTGGTAAAGCGGACTGAGATGGCCAGACTGTCTATATATATTATGGACAGCACTTCAGAGCTTTTTCTCTTCCTAAAATGATCACTTCCTCTGAAACCAGTAATAAAAAGGTAGTAAAGGGTTTGGCCAATTTCCATTTACTTCATGCAGCAGTTCTTCAATACTAAAACCCCATTTTTAGTGAAAGATCCTGCTTTGAGATTTCTGTTTTGCTTTCAGAATTTGATGTTCTCAGAAGTCATATTTTCAGTAGAGAATTTGGTTATAAGTAACTACAAAAACCTTCTTTGACAAAAGAGGTTTGAATAACCTTTGTTTAATGTTGAGATCTTACTAAAAAGTTGTTTTTCAACATTTACAAGTTTGATTTACTTGATTTTTTTTTTTTTAATAGTCCGTATATTATTGGCACAATGAACCAAGCCACCTCCTCAACGCCTAATCTTCAACTTCACCATAATTTCAGGTACTGTTTATTCATGTTTCTCATTTATGTTTGTGGGCTGGCAAAGGAGTAAGGGCTACTGAGTCATCTGAAATTGTTCTTATCAGCTGAAATAGCAAACTGAGAGAGAAATACCATTTACTACTAGTTGCTGCCCTAACATGTACAGCTTTGTTATGATGCTGTTAGTAAAGTCACTGTGATTCATAAAACTTTTACTTTTCAGATGATTGTTAAGATATTTGTTCTTCTAACAAATTTTAAATAAGACAATGTTTAGGCAAAGCAGATACTGAATGAGAACTTAAGCTGAAAAAATTCACAGTACAAATTGTTTCATCTAGTGAACTCATGATTCCAAAATAACTTTTGCTAAGAAACATATATGACCGGGATAACCGATTTTGATCATGATAATAATTTAGAAATAATAAGAGAAATCTCATCCAGAATAGTTATGTTCAGAAAGAGAAGTAATGGACATTTCTGCTGTTCTGCCGTAGATGGGTGCTATGTGCTAATCACACTGAGCCAGTCAAAGGCTTTCTCGGCCGTTTTTTGAGAAGAAAACTAATTGAAACAGAGATCAGTGGCAGGATGAGAAATGCAGAGCTGGTTAAAATTATTGATTGGATTCCCAAGGTCTGGCAACATCTGAACAAATTCTTGGAGGCTCACAGCTCCTCTGATGTTACTATCGGTAAGTGTTCTGCCCATATGCCCAGGCAAATGTAAATATATGTATTTTATTTCCTTGTATATCAGGTACGTCCTTGTACATTTCCGTTCTTTAAATCCCTGCTTTTAGATGGCCATGTACTCTCAGGCAAACTGTACAAGAAGTTTCTAAACCTATTTTTTTTCCTTTTTCTAAGAAAAAAGGACTTCTTTCTGAGTCCTGCATACAAATGGTGTTATGAAATCTGGTTAATTGTTTTCACCTTGCAGGCTGTAGTTTTTAAAATTGATTCAGAGAATTTTTGAGCTCTCAGGAGGAGCAATTCAGCAGCTAGCTACTTATGTTCTCTCATCCTTGGCTTCCTTCTACAGAGAATTGGAAGTTATTGTTTGATCCTATTTTTGATGTGTATCATGATTGTGATTTGAGTGTAATATCTGAGTTTCCCTCTCCAGGTCCACGGCTCTTCCTCTCCTGTCCAATAGATGTGGATGGTTCTAGAGTTTGGTTTACTGACTTGTGGAACTACTCCATCATCCCATATCTTCTGGAGGCAGTTAGAGAAGGGCTGCAGGTGAGCAGAGAAAAGTGAAAAATCATAGGTCTTGAATGGTATCTATTCAAAAGGTAACACAGCATCCCACAAAACTGAATAATGGCAACATTTTCTGTAGATATAACTTGGACACTGAATACCTGCATGTTTGTGAAAATGTAGCCTAAATTGTCATTAATTTCAGGCAGAATTATTCTCTTAAAATGATTTTGAAATATGGAGTGGAAGCATTAAAAGTCCAGATTAGATTTTTTTTTTTTTTTTAAAAAAGTGTTTAGATGCCAAACTACTGACGTTTTCAGCAGGGAGAATTAGACACCCAAATATCTTTCAATAATCTGTTCCAGAAGCACACCTTAAAATTATACTGTGCATCTGAAAAACATGTTTGTGGTCATTAACTTAGTTATGCAGGATTTTCCTTTGTAAATCAAATCTTTCAACAAAGGAGGAACAAAGCTTTGTATGGAGAGAAACGTATTAATGAGTGACAAGTTCAGTATCAGTGGGGTTTTGATTACTTCTCAGTGTACAGGATGAATTTTTTAGTAGATTCCTTCATAATTCTTCGAGGCCATAGTGAAATCATCAGTGATTGCCTGTACTTAGTGACTGATTCATACTCTAGCAATTTGGATAGTTTTAAGCATTGCCACAGAGTTCTTAGCGTCTGTACGACTATAAAGCTTGTTGGAATCGGGGAGAGTTCAGCAGAGGATTGCTGTGGGCTTGCCATGCAACTATGGAAAAAGGGGCGCTTTTATTCTTCGGTCCTCTGTTCGCAGAATAAGCATGGCAGCACATAATTTAAGACACCTTTTTGGAGATAGCATAATCAAATATCAGTAAATTCTCAGCACTGCATGCATGAAAACTAAACATGAGAGAACACAAACAGAAAAGGGTGGTTTGCAGTGAGGGTCTAGAAGATTGAAAAAGGGCTAAAGGTGGATGGAGAATAGGAAATATAGCTAATGCATTGGGAGCTTGTGTTTTGGTAAGAGGACAGATGCCATTTTGAGGGCATAAGCTATAATTACATCTGATAGAGGTAGGAGTAGGGTAGTGGTTCTCCATGTAAAAGGACTCATTAGAAAGATAAAAATGTGGAAAGGATTCAGAAAAGAGCAGTAGGTATCATTAAGATACAGGAAGCATTATTCAGTGAGAGAGATGAGAAGTTCAGACTATGCAGTGTGTTCAAGAGGAAGCTAAAATGTTATTTGGTTATGGGAGTCTTGTGCTTTAGTCTTGCGGGGAAAAAAGTCTAGTGGATGTTTGACAAGTTTTGACTAGAAAAATTCAAACTGTAAGCAAGACATGGCTTGTTATTAGTAAGAATAATTAACAGTTATGAAATGTTACTTACAGAAGTAATAAGTTCTCCATCACTTATGTGTCTCTGTCTGAAGTCTTTCTGAAACGTGAAATAACTCCCAGGTACGAGCTCCACAGAGAAGCAGTTGTGTTGCAGAATAGCTGCTCCATGTCTGAAAAATAGTTCTTTCCATTCTGCTGCTGCTTAGGGCTAACCATTGCAGTGTTCATCAGGATGCCTTGCCATTAAGATATGTAAAAAAAAAAGTGTGAAAGATTTCTTTTGGAAAATACTGGGATTTTATTTTGATTTGCTTGTTTGTTGCCCTTCATTTCTGTACTAGAGCTTCAGCTCTTGTGTGCATTGAGAGTACTCTGCAGAGAATGGAGAAATCATGAAGACGCACCAGTCTGAGTACTTGAAGAAGTACTAAAAAAAAGGGGGGAAGATTTTACATTGTCCACTTAATAACCACCTTGGGTTTCTTTTGCTATCCAGACAAGCAGAGATTTGTAGATGTTTACAGAGAGAGAGAGAGAGAGGAGACAACCCTATCATAGAAAACTGATCTTTTACTAATGGCTTCTTACAAATCTATGAAATACATGAATTCTTCACAAGTTTTGGTTAAAATTTGGGTGAACTGTGATTGCCATTTGAAATTTGTCAATGCCTGGAGACCTCATTTTCTTTGGGATGATTGTGGTAGAATCTTAGACATGAGGAAAATGATAGGTCCTAGAGTACAAAACACACAGAGGAACTTTGCTAGAAATAGAACAGGAGAACCATTTTACATAAAAAATTCCTATAAAGGAAGGTAATAGGAGCCAATAATCTTTTGGACCTAAAACAAGAGAAAGGAGAGCATGTGACTGTTTCCTCCTGAAATGGCGCAAACTGATACTCCCAGTGATGCTTGGGCTCCTCGTACTGCATATTGAAGCTGTCATATGGCTGATGTGTGATGGCTGAGGTGTGGAAAGCATTGAAAAATTACTTAGAGAAGTGAAGAGAAAGAACAACAATTAATAAAACCATCTTTTTGCTTGCTTGTTTTGCCTGATATCTGCACCTTTCTTTAGGTTATTTGAATGGCTTGCGTTCCAGGTGTAAGGATTTCAATTTCTCACTTTGTGCTTTAGATTCTTTATCCACTTCAGTCCCATTTCCCCAATTCCACTCATTCATTTCCATTTAAATAATTTCTCTCTTGTTTAGTCGATGGATAAGAATAAGACTTCAGTACTCGAAGAGTAGCCAGAGTTGTGCTAATTAGCAAGGTAATGGTAGAAATGTGTGTTTGGGCTATTTTCTGTCCCCCACACCCACAAAGGCTCCTCTGAGAACACATCTTCTCTCATGAAATGGCCTGCCAGGAAGGAAGGGTGGACTGCTGATTTCACTCTGATCTCTGTGGATCTAAACCGAACTATTTTTATATTTCTGTTTCTCATTTAGAGAACTATTTTGGGTCAAAGGCAAGTGAGCCAAATGGATCCTTACAATCATTGCTCCCATTGGAGCTGAGGGGTTTTATTTTGTTCTTCAAAACAGGGATGTGAAAATTAGAGGGTTATATAAAACCCCAGTTCTTCCTGCTTGGTGTATCGATACAGAATGCAGCACCAGCAAAAAGATGACCCCGAGTCCCCGCGGCTTCGCCACCGTCACTCGTACTCCAGTCATTTCTCTTCGGTGCTTCGTGAAGCAACCTCTTTGATCCTTGCCCCCTTAATTGTTCCCTGGAAAACGTGCGCGTGGAAGGGACGGACAGAACTGGTCGCTGTGGAAGGGATGAGTCAGTCAGTCAGTCTCATCCGCTGAAGATACGTGATGAATTCATATATTGAAAAGGGAATTTCACTTACTAGCTAATTTTCAGAAACGAGCTAGGATCCACACAGACCTTCTCGGTAGCAAAGACACGTCTTACTAGCTAATTTTCAGAAACGAGCTACGATCCACACAGACCTTCTCGGTAGGAAAGACACTTGAAAAATATAAAATCCTTTCCACTTAACAACTGACATGTGTTGCTGTGGATTCGAGAGCAAGATTAAAAGGGGAGATCTGGTTTAGCACAGCTTGAAGACTTTACTCTGGGAAAACGATAGAGCGCGGCTCGGGGGTGAAGAGTGGTTGGGCTGTGTCTGAGATCGCCTGGCGCCATCTGCTGGGCACCTCTGCTCTCGGCGGCTGCAGGTGGTGGCGTGCAGAGCAATTTAATACTTTGTGCATGCAAAAAATAAAACCACAAAAAACCCAAGAAGAAATAGTGATGAGGAAAGTAAGGTGGTCTTAGATGCGTCAGAAAGCTGAAGAATGTCTTTGTTAGAGCGCTGCCTTTCCCCCCTGTGCGTTCTGCAGGAGAGTTCTCTGATGGTCTTAGATGCGTCAGAAAGCTGAAGAGTCTTTGTTAGAGCGCTGCCTTTCCCCCTGTGCGTTCTGCAGGAGACTTCTCTGAATTCAGGTGACAAAATGCCACCAGCAAACTCCAGTTGCTGAAGGATGTTTAGGCTGAAATTTATAAAGCAGAAGGAAACGTTTTAAAGTCACTCGAAGTTGTATTTATGCTTTTGAAAGTCATGTGGCATTAAAATGAATGTCTTACCTAATTAATGCAAACCAAATATAGCAAGGAGGATACGTTGGGGTTCAGTAACGCAGTCTGTTCAACACAAGTTTGTGAAACAGAGCTTGCTTACTTGAACTAGGAACATGACCATAGACAAATCCTGCTGGCGCTTTTTCTTGGTTGAATACAAAGAAATTCCCCTGACTTGAAAACCTTTTGCTGTGACATCCATCATTATTGCTCGTGGACAGGTCTTACGTTTCCTCTGACATGTTCCACTGGTGGTGGTTTCACGACAACAGCAAAGATAAGGCAGCTGCTGGTACGATCCCCATGTCAACGTTGATGACCTGTTTTGTATATTGACTTTATTTAACTTAACTTCATTAAGTGAGGTGATTTTCAGGTCTCCCATTCTTCACCTGGTGCCAAGAGAAGGGCACTGCAGTCTCAAAGGAGGTGTTGAGCCGCTTCCAAATCATTTGTCATTAAAAATAGCCTCGTACATTACTGGAGTAAGGAAAATGTCACTTGTTTGTGTTTAGCCCTGCTTGCATCTCCTGCAATCCAAGAATCATGGCACGTTCATTTTGGTTAGGTTGGCACCGAATGAAATGGTTGACTACTAGGAATGTTTTACAAGTTTTTATGCTTTTGCAGTTGTATGGGAGGAGAGCACCCTGGGAGGATCCTGCCAAATGGGTGATGGACACCTACCCCTGGGCAGCCACCCCACAGCACCATGAGTGGCCTCCTCTGCTGCAGCTGCGGCCTGAAGATGTGGGCTTTGATGGCTACTCGATGTCACGGGAAGGCTCAACCAGCAAACAAGTTCCAGTGAGTGATGCTGAAGGAGATCCTTTGGTAAGCTCTCATTTTGGAAATGGCAGAACCGCTTTGTTTCCCTTGTTTCGAGGGATTAGAAACAGGAATAAAAAAGTAAAAGACAGCTGGGGAGTGATAAAAAGTTTTAGAATGAGAAGGCAATGTTTCTGGTGAAGTCATCAAGTCAGCTTAGGGAATGCGTTCACACAGAAAACCTGTACAGCTTTGCAAGAAACAGCAACGGAAGCTTTACAGATTAATTTATTGAGGATATTTTGAGGATTCTTTCTTTTGAAGAGTGACTGAGGATGTGTATAATAAACTTAATTTCTACACTGTGGAATTAAATGCGTGATCTTGTGTACTTGAATAACACAGTGGAACCGTTTCATTTAGCCTGCTTTCCCATAATCACGAAGCAGGCTTGTTACTTTACTTCACATGGCTTTTAGAGCTGTGTTCTTGACACCAAATGAAAATTGAGATTTTTCAAAGAATGTATGAACTAATAGTCTCCATGTCTGCTGTCTAATTTATGAATCAGAAATACCACACAAGCATATAGGGAAATGTTAACATGTATTTGTACAGAACGTATAAATTGAGCTTGAAGGTAACACCAAATGCACATTTTGTTCCAATGGGAGACTGTTATTGAAGCTGCTGTGCAAACCGAATGCCCTGAAGCTGTTCTGTTGAGGTGTACATTTTTCTGGACAACTGGGAGTATAGAATGTGTGTTACAGCTCTTCCTAGCTCATATATACGTGATATACATATGAATATCAAGCTAGGTATTGGGGCATTCTGATTTGCCTCTTTTGACTGATCTGTCCGTATTGCCATGGGTCAGAGGAACAGAGAGGTAGGATGCTTGCAGAATCCTGTCGAATACAGCTGTGGACTAATACCATCAATCTCATTTTCACCTTTACTGGAAAAGCATACTTTTTATGACTGACTTGCATGCTGCTGTAATACGGTTTACAGTTAATATCTCTTTTCAGAGACTCAGTATTAATTACCCCACTTGTTTCTTCCTTTCCTTTGTCACCCACTGGCAAAGTGAATGCCACCGTAGCTTTCATATGGATTTGATGTTCTTTCTACATCAGAATACAAATAATCGTGAACTTCTGTGCCTTTGCAGATGAACATGCTAATGAGGCTGCAAGAAGCAGCCAACTACTCCAGTCCCCAGAGTTACGACAGTGACTCTAACAGCAACAGCCATCATGATGACATCCTTGATTCATCTCTGGAGTCAACGTTGTGATCTTCCTCAGATAGAAACAGGTTGTTTCCATTATTGCTCTCCTCCTTGGCAAGAACCCTGATCACGGACTCATGAAAAGAACACATTCCTGGGCTGGGATCTCAGTATTAGAGCTGCAAGAACAAGAAGACACTTGGAGTCAGTCTTGAACCTGGGTGCAGGCAACCCAAGCAACCTTTGTATTGTTTTTCTTTTGACGATGATGAGAACTGCACTATTCCTTTGTTTTCATTTGTTTAGTTGCTGTAAGCTCTCATGCCTAAGATACTGAAGATGTTAAACGTAATCATCATTGCTAAAGTTGAAGGGGCCAGGGGGGAACTTCACAGCTATGAAGCAAACAGCTTTGTGCCATGTACTGTCTGGAAGGAGAGGGGAGAGGAAATACTTGCCTATGCTGCTTCTGACCAAACACGTTTAGGTGAGGGCTGGACTTTTACCAATCAGCTTTGCGGAGTAAACTCAGCTTCATATAGTTCTGGTGCTATAACAGTATCGCTTGCCTTGGTTATAATACTCAATAAAGGCAAAACTGCAAAACAGGGAAATTTGAATAAATATTAAAAAAGAGAAAAGAAAAAAAAAAAAGAAAAGCAAAAGCGCTGCTCTCCTTGCCAGTCTGAGACCTTGGCTTTCTTTCATTGTGTGTTTATAAAGATATATATATAAATAGGAATATATAAAAATATATATACAGTCTGAACAAGTCAGGTTTTTTCAAACACTGTGTAACAATCAGACCTACTACAAGTGAAAGATCAGGTAGCCCTTTGCTAGTCAGGGCCTGATTCTCTTCCCACTTTACATCCACGTAACCAACTTGGTTGACTTCGGTGGCATTACACCCAATTTACTTACAGGAGGAGAGTTTCCCTCCTCCACAGAAGTCAGCAAAAGGACCGTGCCCCGTGAAGTCCTACAGCTCCAGAGGACCTTCAGCAGCGCACAGGCGTTGTGAGCCCTGTACGCAGAGGGGAGCTACACCCCTGGAAAGGGAATAATCAGACTTTCAGGTTTTGATTCTTGCCATGAAATATTACAGCTGTTTTCTAAAAACTTTTGAGTTTTGTTCAGAGGTTTTGTTCCAATCAGCACAACCATAAATGGCTTAATTAAAACTCAGCTCTGTGACAGTTCCAGTGCTACTCTGGTGACACCTACTTCCATGACTTTTCTTTCTAATGGCAAAAAAAAAAAAATAAAAAATAGTATTTTAGCAGCACTCAGGTCTGGAAAAAAAAGGAGGGAAGGTACTGCGTCTTTTAAGTTTAACTGGGCCATGCTTTTGAGTTTTGGCGAAGCTGTGAACCTGGTTTTATTTCTCCTCCTCTCTGAACGCACACACCTACACTATCAGTGTTAAGGCTTGTACTTCTGTTGGGGAGCAAGAACACCTCCCAAAGAATTGCACTTTCCTTTTTATGGAAGCAAACGTTTATACCACCATCACCGCAACGTCAGCTGTACCTCAGACAAAAACATCACTCCTCAATATGGGTTTGTACTAGCCTTTCCAGCTATCTTTTGGTGCTGACTTTTAAAGCGATGCCTTATTTTGTACTAATTGTGTTTGATTAAATTAGTGCTGTATATTATGGGATTTTATTTAAAGAAACAGGGCTAAAGTCATCTCTTGGAATATCATAAGTTGCTGTGAATATTGTTTGTATGAGATACTAGAATTTGTTTAAATGTGACAAAAAAAGGAGGGAAATGAGATAACTTTTCAGGTTCATATCAATCTGCAGCTAATAAGTCACTGAAGAGCTGTTTTATCCATGCAGGAGAAAAAAAAAAGCTTTTCAACTATAATAAATGCTGTCATTAATAAATTACAGGAATATGCTGGTTTTTCACTGTACAGAAAGAAAACTTATTACAAACATTTTTTTTAAGAGCTTGTGGATTTAAAGTAATATAACAGACAAGTTCATGCTTCTGTGACTGAGCTTGAGAGGATCGTTTTGTTATACCTCATGACTTTCTGTAACATAACTGTACTTTGTCTTACTGAGCTGGTCTTGAATCTGCTCCTGTTACAACTTTTAAGTGCTGATGACTTTTTTTTTTTTAAAAAAAGAAAAATATTGTAAAAGAAAAATTTAAATATTTTAATGACGGGGGGGAAGAGCTTGGTGTAGTTACTGTTTTAACCTTATGAACTCTATTTCATTATTTCACTGAATGAAATACCAAGGGTTACTCAGCCAATGTTCCTAATCCAGTTCTTGGTACTGTAAAAATGGGATAAATCTGTATGGAAACAAATACATAGCATGCTGATGATGAGTTTGAGAGAGGTTAATTTTTCCAGTAGTCTTGACAATTCTGCTTCCCAGCACTGACTTTACCTGCTACTACTGTGAATTTTGGTACCTAATCCCCCAACTGAATCCATGCAGATAGAGCATGTGCCTGTAAAAAAAATCCAGTTGCAGGGCTAGGGCTTTAAATGGGCTTAATATCCTAGAAAATGTCTCAGTTAGCCTTTAACTGAGTGCTGTAAGACATGTTTAAAATGGTGTTTTATTTGTGGGGAACGGGGTATTTTTTTTTTTCTCATTTTTAATCCTGTGCTTAAGCTCAGGAAGGAATTTCTGTTATCTATTATTTTTTATTGACACTAGCTTGGATTACAGTGAGAGGCAATTTTTGTAGGCTAGTCATTCTAAGCATCACAATATTGAGTGTCTTTTCTGAAACTTCGGGAAGCAGGGTTACCTGTTGTGCACACGTTTTAGTTTTTATCAAGACTTTTCATAGATTAAGTCTTTCTTTAAGTGACTTTGTCCTCATTTAAGGCTTTTTCAAAACTCTTCCTTTTTTTTTGCCTTCTCTTCCTTACAAAGTTGGCTTGTTTAAAAAAAAAAAAATCAACAAGAAAGAAATGCAAGATTCTATGCAACATTCATGTTGAGTTATAAATTGAAAATATAAACCATTTTCTTTCCTTCAGAACTGCCAAGAATGATACAGGCCATAAATGAGATGTGGTTTATTTGGGGAAGGGGAGGGAGGGGGTTGGTTAGGCTTTTTGTACATTTTGGAAGAAGCAAACTGATATTTCATTGTTGATGCTTAACTTCGATATTATGTGTATGAAATCTTGTCTAAATGTGGCAGTTTTCTTTCAAGAAAAAAAATACAAAAACAAAGCAAAAAAATCTTTCTTTGTCGATATTAAATGGAAGGTTGCTGTTTTGATCTAGTCATTTCCAGTGGAACAGTTTATGAAATATGTTCTATAAGATGTACATTTTTTCATTGTAACATAGAAATGTAAATATTTGATTAAAAGTGCTGCATTTTGATGAATTTTTTCTAGCCATTTTTAAAGAGAAAAACTAGGAATTGAGTATTTTGTGTACGTTTATGATGTTTTCCATTTGCTCCTCTCCCTATTTAATTTTCAGTTCTCATTTAGGATTGGAATTTGTGAATGGTCTGTTTGAGATCATGCCTCCCCTTTTTCACCCTCCCCGTTTCTGCCCCTTCCCCACCCCCTGTGTCACGGAGAATAAAACTGATGATTGTACCAGTCTTAAATTATTCATGATTCAATAAAATTGATGCTTATTTATTCAGATTTGTGGCTTCCCAGAACTTTTTGTCCCTTCTTAATCAACATTTTCTGGTTTGTTTTTTTTTTTTGTTTTTTTTTTTGTTTCATTTGAAGATTGTGGGGTTCACTTCCTGGTTTTGTTGGCTTTTTCTAAGTACTTGTGAAAAGACGCCAACAGCCCTTACGCACATCCAGGAGGAAATTTAGCAGAGGGACTACACCAATACGATTCTCTCTCATCGCTAAGGTTTGCAGACAATATCCATCAAGATCTGCTCAAGACAGGACTGGTCTATCCATTTAGAGTGTCTCTGCCAAAAGCCCAAAGTCAGTCAATACATAACCTAATACGTAGCTGGTGCCAACTTCTTTTTCAAGAGAAGTCCCTGTTGGTCACAAGGGCTGCAAGTGGCAGCGTACGTTAGGCTTATTCTGAACGTGCTTTGCAGAACGGACTTCATAGAGCCATAGAGTGGTTTGGGTTGGACCTTCAGAGGTCATCTAGTCCAACCCCCTTGCAATGAGCAGGGACATCTTCAGGTTGGTCAGAGCCCCGTCCAACCTGGCCTTGAATGTTTCCAGGGATGGGGCATCTACCACCTCTCTGGGCAACCTACACATTCCACACATTATTACAATTTCCTCTTCACCTATTTGATAGAGACACTATGATTATACAGTAATAAATTTATGTTGACCAGTAAGAACATGTAGGGATCTATTCTTCTGCTTCCTTCCAAATAAATGCTTTAACTTTGGGGGAAGTACGTACTCTCTTTTCAGAAGGGATAGATTCAAAACCCACCGCACTTAAAGTGTAAGGGATAATTCTCAACAGTAGTAATTTTTTTTTCCTGGAGACTATTTTCATATTTCTACTTTTTTGACAGTTCCTTGTAGTTACCTTGTCCTCTGCTCACTGATTTGAACTATTAATGGTAGTAGGACAGATTCACCTATATCAAAGGAAAAGTTTTCAAAGAGAAGAAATTCTGCTGAAAATTTATGATCTGCATTCAAGTTAGTTTAATCTAAAAATACTCTTCACTTTTAATAATGCAGCAGTGCAGACTGTAACTCAGAGATGATCGTCCATAATGTGGGCTTCATCTGTCCCTCCACAGGAATTTTCCGGAGGCAGAATAGTTTTGGACATGCTCAAGCAGTTTTTTCTGTGTTCTGTAAACTTCCTTTGATGCGCAGAATTGAACGTTTTAGAATTGGCCCTGGAAAATGCTCCAGCCCTGATCTTGGACAATGTTTGAATCAATACTGGACTGGCACCAAAATGCTTAATACCTCTCAGGAACTCTTCTTTCCTTTCTTCCCTTTTTTGGCTGCCCCATCCCTTCCCCATGTTCTTGTTCTCTGCTCTGTGCACACTTGTGTTGTACACTCATCTTCACATTTTTTTCCCTTTACATTATCTTCTTTTTAACTTTTTTTGCCCTGCTTTTCTGTTTTGAACATCCTATTTCATTCTTGTTTTGTGTCCTTCCTGGATCCACCTCGTCATTTCTCAGTGCTGACTTCCTTTCTGCAATGGAAAGGGCAATCCCCTGGAGTCATTTTATGAACTCAGTCCACGACCTATGACATGTATTTACACCCCTTGCTTTCCACTGAACTTTTCCACTGGTATCTTGAGGTAGTCACCTCAAGAACCAGAGAGGAAATACCTCCTGGCACCCTCCAGGCTCCCATCCTTCTGCACTTTCTGCGCACGGCTTCATTTTACCACTTTACTGACGCTGCTGATTCTGACATTATGTTAGGTGTGATAGCTGAGGGCTTGTGGTATGGAAACACCTACTCTTCATTGGTTTCTAGCTTTTAATGCAGACAATCAGTCTGGTTCTCTCTCCTCCACAGTTTATAGCCCCTACTTGGCACAGGGAGGACCCATGTGAGGTTGCTTTTCCTAGCACGCATTTGCAGTGTGTTGGCAGGAGAGGAGCAGATGCCCGTTGGCCCTATAAGCAAACAGTCGTTCCCCCTATCTCCTTGTTCATCAGAAAGCTTTGGGGGGTTAGAGCAGAGCACAGCAGCTGAGGACAGCTCTCATTTCTGCTAATGGCAGTGGGACTGACTCTAGGCAAATACTTTCCCATTGACATCTCCGTTTGCTTAGCCACACAAAGAAAGCCATGTTCATGTCTCCTTCCTTGGTCACAGAATTATCAAATCATTTAGGTTGGGATGGACCTTTAGAGGTCTTCTAGTCCAACCCCCCTGCAATGAGCAGGGACCTCTTCAACGAGATTAGGTTGCTCAGGTACACAAATACTTCTGATTTTCTCTGTTGCTGGAGACTCAAGGGGACTGAGCTAGTTACAAGGGATGGAGCCCATGCTCTGGCTAAGCGTGGGTAATTCCTCCTCCTGCTCCTCTAAGAAGTTCACCCACACAGGGCTGGGCAATTAGGAAGTCTAAAGGACCTTAACGTAAGAATGAATCCACAGGCAGATGGGAAGAGGTTGTGCTTCCAGTGAGATCTTGTAGTAAACCTGATCTGTAGTAACCCTTGTACGTCAAGGAGCTGGTGATCCACGTAACGGTCAGCCTGAATATGCCCAGGCCTGTGCTAGGCTGCTCTGCCCTATGCTACAAGAATGGCCTGGCCTTCAGACCTGGGTTGTGCCGCACAAATCCCTTGTCCGTAGGATAAACTCAGCCAGCCCATTCTAACAGAGGAGCCTGCAGGCAGCTCCTGCTGGGTACCTGGGACTAAGCCACCTGGGTGTCCTTGCCTTTATCCAACCACGCAGCAAGAAGTTCTCATGAGTACATCCTTTCTGTTTGACAGCACAAATGGTGAATAGAGTTGTTTTCTTGTAAGAAAAAAATCCTGTAATAGCTCAAATGACCACACCTATGGATGGGATGTGACCAGCATGCTGTGGAGGCCCCTTTGATGCTACACCACTCAGGTTTCCCACCATCTAAAGGGACGTAAGATAATCTCTGCTAGTCTCATCTTACAGTGTTATCTCTATTAAATAGCACTTTGATACTTCACTGAGTCTGGGTGCCTTTCTTACTGGGATCACAACAAACCAGCACCACCCAGTGCAGAACAGATGTTAGGACACAAAGCCCAAGCCCAGTGGGGGAGGAACACGCTCATAAGATCAGGTCTGTGTGAGCTTCTAAACCTCATCAACAACAATATTTCTGGCAACTTTATTCCACCATTTCCAGCTTCCCGCTCTCTGCCCAGCGCCTATCGGCTTTGACTGTTGAATCCATCTGTTCCTGCACAGTGGTGCACAAGTTGTCCATCAGGTTCCTGGAAGGCATGGAGGACTGCTTCCTGCTGCAGATGCTGGACATGCCGACTAGGAGCGGCACATTGCTAGATTTACTACTCACAATCCAAGTAATTATCAGTGGTAGCCTTGGATATAGCGATCATAACGTTAAGATCATAACGTTTAAGATCCTGCAAAGCACACTGAAGATCAATAGTAGGACAAAGACCCTGGATTTCAGAAGGGCCAACTTCAATGTGCTCAGAGCCCAGCTGTGAGAGAGTCTAGAAACTAGTTACAAATAATGCTGACAAGGCAGAGGTTCTCAAGACTGCCTTTGCTTCTGTCTACCAGCATAGCTGATCTCCAGAGCACAGCCTCAAGGACCTACAACAACGTACGTGTCGACCCACCAGTAGCGGAGGGAGGGCTGGTCTGCACCCTCTTGCAAGGGCTCAACCCACATGAATCCATGGGCCTGGGCAGAATCCCACCCAGGGTGTAAAATAAATGTCTGACTTTGTTGCAAGGCCACTGTCTATAATTGAAAAGTTGTGGAGATCAGGGCATATCCCTGATGACTGGAAGAGGGCAAATGTCAAACCCATCTACAGGAAGGGCCCAAAAGAGGACCCAGGAAACTGCAGACCTGTTAGTCTTACTTCAGTCCATGGGAAAGTAGAGGAATGAGTTCTCCTAGAAACTATTACAAACCAGTTAAAGCAGGTGATTTGGAAAAAACAGCATGGCTTTACCAAAGGCAACTTGTACGAGGCTAACATGATCACCTTCTGCTGCAAAAGAGTATTTTCTGTCTACGTGGGGAGTACAGAAGATGCTGTTTACCTGGACTTCAGGAAAGCATTTGACATTGTTTCCCACCGTCCTCTCCTGGACAAACGGGCAAAAATACGGATTGGTTGGGTGATCAATTAGGAAATTGGCTAACAGGCAGCACTCAGGGGGTGGTGATCAATGATTTTTACTCAGACTGGCAGCCTGTCACGAGTGCGGTCCTCCGGGGATCAATACTGGGCCCCATGATATTCAACATCTTCATAAATGTTCTGGATGATGGGATTGAAAGCACTCTCACCAAGTGATGGCACTAAACCAGGTGGCGAGGTGAACACATCAGAAAAGAGAGCCATCTTACAGAGAGACCTGGACAGGCTGTAAGAGTGTGAACCGTGTGAAGTTTAACAAAGACAAGTTGGAGGTCTTGCACCTGGGATGACATCCCCAAAGAGCCCAGTACGGGCTAGGAGCCATGTGGCTGGGAAGCCGCGTTGCTGAAAGGGTCCTGGACAACAAGCTGAACATGTCCGCAGTACAACGAAGGCAAATCAGATCCTGGGCTGCATCCACATGGCCATTACTAGCAGAGGTAAGAGATGTGATCATCCCACTCTACTCGGCACTTGTCAGGCCACACCTGGAGTACTGTGTCCAATTCTGGTCCCCACAATTAAAAAATAACATGGACAGACTGGAAAGGGTCCAAAGCAGGGCCATGAAGACAATCAAGGGGCTGGAGACCTGCCCTATGAGGAAAAACTGGAGCAGTTAGGTCTCTTCTCCTGGAGAAGAGAAGACCTCATCACAGTATTCCAGTACTTAAAGGGCAGCTACAAACAGGATGGATGCCCTCTCTTCACAAGGAGTCACATGGAGAAGACAAGGGGCAATGAGTACAAGTTGCCACAGGAGAGGTTTTATTTTGATATAAGAAAGACATTTCTTTGCAGCGAGAACCATCATTCACTGGAACAACCTTCCCAGAGACATGGTAGAGTCCCCATTGCTGGAGGTTTTTTAAGATGTAATTGAACAGGGTAATAGCTCTCATCTAGGCTCCCTTTCCCACGAAAGGTTGGACCAGAAGATCTTGTCAGGTCCCTTCCAACCTGGGCTGTTCTGTGATTCTATGAAGTATTTTAACCCTTCACTGATTACAAGGCAGGGAAAACCAGGTAAGAGCAGCACACCTAGCACTTGGTGCATGTTCAGTAGAGGCACTCCTGTGAGGTCCTGGCTACTCTGCTGGGCTTTCCCTGGTGTTAGATCCCTGTCGTGTGGGTTGGGAAAGTGACGCTGATATGTTTTTTGGTGTTTGAAGGATTTTATTTATTTAGATCAAGTTCAGTCTTGGTTGAATAATACAAAAGCCCTAAAGGTGTACAATTAAGATAATTTAATAACAAGGGCTGGCAGAAGGGATGATCTTCTACACCTCTGTCCCAACCTTGCTGAGCATTTCTGTCACATGCACTTCTGACACACTGGTGAGGCAGTCCCAGGTGCTAGACCAGCTGAAATCAAAGCAAATCAAGAAAATAGATCAGTTTTCTGCTCTTCATGCTGACCGCTTCAGGCCCAGCTATGTGCCAATGCATGTGCATGGGTCAGGAAGGAGAAGAGGAAACACAACCAGGAGTGAGACTCTGCCTTGTTCCTCTTGGCGGTAGTAGACCCCATAGCTGTTGTGCCAAACTCTACCTTAAACTTTCCGGGCAAAGATCTTTAAATGCCATCAGTGGTTTTGAGGCCTGAACTTGGGTCTCTTCAAAGAAGTCTGGTTCACCTTAGGACAGGGCTTTTGCATTGGTGGGGGTGTTTAGCCTTTCACGAGCCTCAGCCTGCACTGGTTGCTTCAGGAAACTATGGCCTTGCATCTTGGGCTCCGTTTCTTTAAGATGACTGTAATGTTCAAACTCGCCTGGAGGACAGGTGTTCTTCAAAAGAGGTGATTAATTTTTTTTTTTTTTTTTTGGCTCAACTGTGGCATTCTCATGCTCTTTGGTACTGAAATGCAGGGTGGCAGGTGAGGATTTTTTTTGCTTGCTGTTGTTAGGAAAGACACCATACAGATGAGATAAACATGCTTTCATGTGTACGATGTTAACATCTGTGTTTTATTAGATGATTTCTATACATCTGGCTAAGTGTACGGGCATACAGCTGTATTGGTGCAGTGCTCCCGGTACGGGGCTGTGGAGGAGGCCACCTGCCTCGTCTGCCCCGGTTGTGGCACAGGTGAAAACGCTTCCAGCTCCCCGACTTGTGTGGAGTGCTGGTTGAGCGGATTTTCAGCTGGGGAGGAGGACCAGAGGGGCATGGCAGGACCCCACACATCCTAGGCTCGCTCCGGGGCTGCTGGTGAGCTCTGCAGGTAACAGCAGCACAGACTCCCTGAGAAAGTGATTTATTTTCTTTTTTTTCCCCTGTCCAAAAGCCACTCTCCCATGCTGGAGGAGATCAGAGTTACAGCAGGCACAGATGTTGAACCAGCTGGTTACTTAAGGGATGAAATAATTGAGAATTTGCTGCCCTGAGCTCGCAGTCACCAAAGATAAATCCCCCTCTCTGCCTTACCCATTCCCCAGTGTCAGATACTTCCATCCTGGCTGTGAGAAGGAAGAACAGACATACAAGACCACTCCAGGCCACTATGTCTTTAAAAAAAAAGGACTTCAATATCATACAGCAGCAGTTGTTACGGGAGCGCATTACGTACAGGATTACTTTGCTCCAGAGTTTCAAAAACTGTGGATGCTACTAGTCAATATGGAAATCTTTCCATCTCCGTGAAGGCAGGAAAGGCTTCTTATCACCTTTCCTCCATTCCCAGAGCATACAGAGAGCTGCATTAAAAAAACAAATAAATAAATCAAAAAGTCCCAGGGCCAGCAGATTTGTATTAGCCTCAGCAAGATTAGCTAACTTCAGGGAATAGGGGGAGGTAGCCTCTGCCTCTCTTTATGTTAACAGCAAATTATGAAATATTTTGCTCTTAGAAATATACCCAGGCTGAACTCCGGGTGTCACGTACAGGAGGAACAAACCCAATTGTCATCAAGTCCTCCTAAAGCAGCTGGGACCTCTCCACATGTGAGGTGAGCGAGTAAATTGAGGCCCCTGCCATAAGACCTCAGAAAGGGTAGCTGCTCCTGCAGGACTTCTCTTGGCACAGCTGTCCCATATGAGCCATCTCACAGTAGCTGTGAGCTCTGGCTTCACCATCCCCAGTATAAAATGGAAGCCTTGGAGGGGGAAACTCCTTTCGTGCAAGTCACAGATGCAGTCTGGCAGCTGTTGGTAAGTAAAAAAAAACAACCCAGTTCTTTCATTTCATATTAAGGTGTCCCTGAATCTTAAATAGTTGTGCTTTTGGTGGTCATGTGGTCATGCGATGTTTTTTTTGCTATTAAAAAAAGACCCTGGGGAGGGGGGAAGAGTAAGATTGATAAATGTCAGGTAAGGAGTTTTCCCCTGTAAATGGCAATTCCAGGTTATTTTTTTCTTTAGTAAGGCTATTTGTCTAGCAGAATAAGATGTGATAGCCCTCATGCTGAAAGATGTAGTCTGAAATAATTAATTTTGGTAATATTCCAAGTGCAGATAAGTTGTAAAAAGCAGAGGCTGTAAGGAGATTAGTAGTTTCTGATGAGCACTGAACCAGGAGGGATTATGTATAAGTGATACCTGTTCTTGTTTTGAACATGTTCTTTTCTTGAGTTTTGTAGTATGGGTGATGGTACCTCTGGTCTCTGGAGTAGCCTATGAATTTTAAAACAAAATATGTGGTTTTAATCAGACCTGTCTTTATAGGTTACTTAACTATGGTCTCACACTTACTGAGCTAGTAAAATTTAAGTTGTAAGTAATTGTCATGGGCTGGTCTATCACTTACAGAGTCAATAGATAGATAACAATATATTCTGCAGTATATACGTGGTTGATAATGCATGTAACAGCTCTTTTGTTTGACCCTGGATGAGCCCTCGGATAGATTGTGCCAGTTGCTGTTTAATGCGTATTTGTGTGATGTTTTAGGTATGCTTGGCAGATGTGCTGCTCTTTTGGAAAGCCTTGTTTTAAAAAAACAAAACAAACAAAACCCAACCAAACCATGCAAAACAACCTCATGTTCTTTCACTGTCTTTTGTGGGATAAATACTGTGTGATGTGCCTTACTTGCTGCCCTGTCTCAGGTGTGTGTTATCAATTGCTAATGGCAGTAAGGTGTTAGAGAGGTAGAAGATGATTAAAGTTGCAATGTCTCACGGCATAGGTGTGTCCAATTAGCTAATTGGAAAGCAGCTGAAGACCTGGAACAGGCTTCCTAGAGGGGTGGCCAATGCCCCATGCCTGGCCGTGTTTAGGAGGCTTTTGGACAATGCCTTTTAATAAGATGTGTCAATTTTTGGTCAGCCCTGAAGTGGTCAGGCGGTTGGACTAGGTGGTCCTTGTCGGTCCCTTCCAACTGGAATCTTTCTCTTCTCCCTTCCATGCCTTTCCTCGCGGCCGTGGTAGCGTAGGGCAGTGGAGCACACAGGGATGGTTGTGTTCAGGTGATGTCTGCTCCATTTATTTCTTTGTTTTGGTGTGTTGTGAGTGGTGGGCACTAGTCAGATCAACGGAGCAGAAAATAAACTAATTTTGTAACAAAATCTCTGTTTCAGCAGAACTCCACTACCTGCATGCAAGGTGGAAAACATTGATGTTTCTGTAGTGTGTATTTGTATCTAAAAAAAAAAATAAATACTCAGGTAGTTATGGATTTGCCTTGTGTTGTAGAAGTGATCCTTGGCTGGACTTAAGGCTGAAGAGTCGTCTTAAGTCTCTCTCTTTCATTCTGTTTCTCTGCCCCATAAGAATGTTCTAATTGCATGCTCCCAGTCTACAAACTGTAGTATCTCAGCAGGGTGGTGCAGGGCAGGTGTCCACACCCCGACCTACCTGGGCAGTAACTGGAAGGAAGGATGGGGGTCAGAAAGGCTTTGGAGGGGAGCACAGGGTAACACCAGCAGAAATTAAGTTGCATTTAAATGCAAGGAGGGAGAACGTGTTCATTTTAACTACAGGATATCTTCAATACTTTGGTTGAGTTGCTCCCTAGTTAAAAGGCAGGTAGGTATTCCTGTAACATGATTTAATTTGAAGCTGATAAATTCTTATTGAATCGCTACACTGTAGATAAAAGGTAGTTTTCTTTTCTTTCCCTGTTTGGCCCCAGACACAGGCTACAACAACCTGTAAACCAGAACCAAGTACTACTGAACGATCAAACTTGGAAATCCACTTCTTTTTTATTTGACAATCATTCACTTTATTATATATACATATTTAAGGCCTGTACATGGTAAAATACAAAATAAAGGTGTTTTTATAAGTTACACAATTAAACAGCTACATTTGTCTGTAGTTTAGCTGTCATTCAATTAAAAAAGAGAGAGACCTTGTTGAGCCATCGTTATATTCATTCACAATAACCTTGGTATAAAACATCCATACAGAGTAAGTGTACAAAATAGTGTACAGTTCATATAAGCTGTGCAAAGACAGCAAAGTTCAGTCAAAAATCAAAGAGGCGTACCCACTTTCCTCTGTCCACACCATGGATAGCAGAAGCAAAGTGGAAAATAAGCACAAGCCTGTGGGCAAAAAGATGGGTTAGACAGTGCTTTGAATGTAATATTGATGCATAAATTAAAATGAAAAAAACATAAATAAGGTCTTCATTGCACAAGGCACACTTACGTTATACCTCAGAAGTCATTCCAGGGATTTCAATGGGTCTGTTGCATGAGAATTGTGGTATTTGGGGTGAGGAGG
The DNA here is from genome assembly GCF_000690535.1 of Cariama cristata. Lineage (NCBI taxonomy): Eukaryota > Metazoa > Chordata > Aves > Cariamiformes > Cariamidae > Cariama > Cariama cristata. The sequence goes on along the minus strand of NW_009637278.1, from coordinate 2,744 downwards.
GAGGCAGCGTTTGGTCTGTGCCCCTCAGGGCTATTTAATTTTGGAGGATGGGGTTGCTAGGTCAGACCAGGCTTCAGGGTTTTGAAATCTTAATAGTAGCTGGAAATTCACTTGAAAGGCAGTAAAAATGGCCACAGCATCTACATTGTATTTTTTTGCTGTTTCTTATCTGGGGGGAAGATGTTTCCCTTCTAACAAGCTGTGCTTTCCTCCCTGCTCTAAGGCAAGGAGCTGCCTGTTTCTGGGAGAAGGGAGCTAATTGAGGAGGTGTTGATTGTTAAGCAGAGACAGTTATGGAAAGGTTGGCCGATGTGATGAATATGAAAACCTCCACATGGGGCAAAGAATAAGGAATAGCTGTGAGCAGAAAATCTTGCAGCTATGTGATAGAAGAACCTGCATTGGAGAAGCATGTGGACGTTTGGGTGGGACATCACCTCTTCAATTTATAGCACTTTGTGTTATTTACATCTTTGCAATGTCCCCATGTGATGGCAGGGGCAGACAGGTGATCTAAGAGACTGTTATCTCCTCCTCTTCCTCTTCCTGTTCATCATCCTCTTCCTCTGAGTCTGAGAAGTCTGAAGGTTTGCTGGGGCTGCTAGAATGGGATGGAGAAGGAGACATCTGGGAGTCCGGTCTGTCCCTCAAGTGTAGATGTTCTGGGGACTGGTGGTAGGTTAAGGGATGCCGGGGGCTGGGTGGGCACATGGGGGGAACTTCCTCCTCCTCCTCCTCCTCCTCTCCTGAACACTTCTTGCCTACATCACTGAGATCTGGATGAGGGTTGAACTTGGTGGGTAGGGTCTGTTCTCTGCAGCCACCAGAAGAGAGGAGCTCTCTTTCTTTGGAGTTCCTCCACTTCATCCTCCTGTTCTGGAACCAGATCTTCACCTGGAGGGTGAAGCAACAAAGAAATGAAACAGTTCAGTAAAACAGGGACCAGGAAAAGCCTTTTGGTTGCACCCTCAAACCCTGTCCATGCCTGTACCGAAGCTAATGGGAACCTCAGAACCTGACCTTTGGGGACCCTAGAAGAGGAGGGCAAGTTGAAGGGCAATAAGGCTGTGGTCTGTCCTGTCCTACTCACCCAGCTGGGAATCGTGCTGCTCTGTTGATGCTCATGGCCCTGTAGCTTGCTTTGGGCTCTCTCCCGGTCGTGGGCAGTTCTCCCTGCTCCTGTCCCCTTCTCCTCCCCTTCTCCCAAGCTGTCCCTGGGGGTGGGGGGGCAGCTCCCCACACCCCCTCTGCTCTCCCCACCCGGCACCGCTCTCACCTGTGAGTCCTTGAGGCCCAGCTTGGCCGCCAACTTCTTCCTATCAGGTTTGCTGATGTACTTCTGCTTCTGGAACATCTTCTCCAGCGCCTTGCGCTGCACGTCGGAGAAGACGGCCCGACGCAGCATGCCACGGCGGGGCTTACCGCGGGCTGCCAGCGGCCAGGAGAAGGTGCCGGGGATGGGGACCACGGCGGAGGCGGCTGTGGGGGGACACACAGTGCTGAGCGGAGCGGGACCACCCCCTGCCTCCCCCTCCCTGCCCTTCCGCTGGGCACCCATCAACCTGGGGCTGTGAAAAGGAGCTTTAGGCTTAATTAAGCACCCCCTCTTTCAGCCAGTGATCGCTGGGATTAGATCTATCAACTCAAATGTGTAAAATGGATCAATAGTGGCCGGTTTTGTTGGGAGATTCAAAGGTCTCCGGCCTGAAAAGGCAAAGCGAGGCGTACCAGCTAAGATAGAGGTATGATAAAAAAGCTTTCCCTCCCACTCAGAAGCATTTGATTTTTTTTTTTTCAGGCGCTTTTATCATTTCAGAGGCTTTATTATGCTCGAGATGAAAATGAGGACTTTTCTGATTCTGAACAAAACCGCTCCTCTGCAGATGCAGTTTTGATCAACCAGTATTCATCTTTTTATATTAATCTCTTCTTCCCCCCCACCCCCCATGTTAGAGAACTCAATCCAAAGACATGAAAAGTAACAGCTAATTAGCACATTGCCTGGTTCCCAGGGGCATTGGTATGATAAAAAGGGCAGAGTTTCGACTTAAAAAAAAAAAAAAGGGGGG
>NW_009637278.1:0-242 GCF_000690535.1 Cariama cristata | reverse complement strand
TCATTTTAAATTAATAAGTTGTGTGTGGCATTATGTTTTTTTTTTTTTAAATTGTTCTCTCAGCATCGTAATACTTCAGCGCTGTAAGAATCATACCCCCGTAGCCTGCTCTCTCGCCGATACCACGCCATTTGAATACCCTCTAAACGAGAAGCGATGAAGGGGGAGACCCGAGGGGAGGGTGAGGACGAAGGTGAAGGTGGAGGAGGGCGGTGAGGCCGCGCCCGCGGTACGCTCCATCC
>NW_009637277.1:0-28099 GCF_000690535.1 Cariama cristata | reverse complement strand
GGGACAGTGTCAAATGCTTTGTGCAAGTCTAGGTAGATGACATCAGTTTTTCTTCCCTTAGCCATGAACACTGTAACCCTGTTGTCGAAGGCCACCAAATTTGTAAGGCACAATTTGCCCTTAGTGAAGCCATGTTGGCTGTCACCAGTCACCTCCTTGTTTTCCATGTGCCTTTCTTTCTTTCCATAGCTTCCAGGAGGATCTGCTGCATGATCTTGCCAGGCACAGAGGTGAGACTGACTGGCCTGTAGTTACCCAGGTTTTCCTTTTTTCCCTTTTTAAAAATGCGAGTTATGTTTCCCCTTTTCCAGTCAGTGGGAACTTCACCTGACTGCCACAACTTCTCAAATATGTTTGAGAGTGGCTTAACCGCTAGTGGTAACTTTTAGTTACCACTAAAATTTATAACTACTTTTCTGGTCAAATACCCCTTGAAACTGATAGATCTCTTCAGCACAGAAATGTTGCTGATATTCTGATATTTTATGGTATGTAGAGACTCAGCTTTCAGAAGCATTCCACAGTGGTCTAACCTGCCCTCATGATGATTTGTGTTAGTTTATCACTGACTTTGACAAGCACAGATAAGCAGGGACTTGTACAGTTTCAGAAATCTAAATTGTCGAGTCCAGCTCTGTTTAATCTGAGGTTAATGGCATAAGTGCACTTCACTCTGAATTTTAATTTGATGATATATGAGATATGTGGGGAACAGTGTGATTAGAATAAACTCTTTATTGTATTTCTTTAACCTGTACAGGATTTTTCTTAAACAGGATTTCTAGAGGTGAAATAGAAAATCCATATAATATTAACTCTGCATATAGCAGTACAGCGACTGATTTAATCTCTGGATTTAGCTTTTAGGAATATTTATTTAAAAAAAAAAAGTGGAAGTGTGTTGAAGCACTGAGCTTCTGTGGTGATGAAGACAATGTATGCTAGGGCAGAATTAATTTATACGCAAAAAAGTTGGGGAAGGCTCATTTTGCTTTAATGTTTTTTACATGCTGACAAAATCATGTTTAGGGTAGACTGAAGAATAGTTTTGTGAGTGAACCATCCTTAGAAACAACCTTTTCTGACTTCTATAGATACACTTAATTTCAGAAACATTTCTTTGTTCCTGTGTTACATTTGTTCTTGTTCCTTGGGTAGGTTCAGCCACTCATCCAGGACTCCATTTCTGATTTCATGATTTATGGCCACACCAGCGTGAATATGCTGAGCGCCAAATACAGTCATAATGAGAGGTGATACAATTACACCACTCCAAAGAGTTTTCTGGAGCAAATCATGTTCTGTAAGATCCTTCTAGAGAAGAAGAGCAAGGAGATGTCAGGACATATGGAGCACTCAGTGAATGGCATGCAGAAGCTGAAGGCAGCAGCTTTCCAGGTAAACTGTGAGAGTCTCAACCTTTTCTTTCATTCTATATAAATAATCTTGGGTTTATTGCAAATGAAACAAAGCTGTCGCAGCACCTTTTCATTAGACTGATTAGTTGTGGGGTGGTGTGGTGGTATTTTAGTGTTTCATTGAAATTACCTGATTTTGGAAACTGGGGTTTATTTTTTTTAGTTTGTGTAGAAGCTCTTTGAGCTCTTTAGCTGTCTTTGGAAAGAGAGATCCATCCATTTGAGCAAGGACAAAGTCCGGAGGAAAGGGGAGCGTAGTGAGACCATAGTAAAAGTCCAGCCATGGAGAGAGAAGATGCAGTTCTGTACAAAGGGATTTTGCACATGGCCAGTGACCAGCTAAGGGATAATGAAAGCCAGAGGAAGAAGTGCGGAGCCTTCCCATCAGCTGTTGTCACCTCCTTGTGGGGCTAGTGCCTCTTAGAAAAACTAAATGGTCAACAGAAAAGGGTGACTGCTTTTTTAAAGTCTGTTTTTAGTAAGATATCCCATGCTAGTAAATGATTAAAGTACTCTTTTTCTCTGAATTCTAATTTGACAATGACGAAAAGGTAATTTGACAATTTCAAGTGCTGCATGCTGTGCTAGCAGACAGAGCCACAGCTCCTATCTAGCCAGGTGCCTGAACACTGAGCCATTTTTATCCTGCACTCCAGAGCTCTACAGGATATCAAATGCAGCACTGTTTAGTTTTTTCAGAAAGAAAAAGGCATGAAGTCAGTTCAGATAAACTGAGAAATAAAGTGAGTGGAGAGATTTGGTATCTTTACAGTCATCTGTTACAACACAGTATTAGAGTCTTCTCATTTCAAAACGATCAGATTTTTAAAAGGTAGATTTTGTAGGTTTTGTAAGATTTCAGGAGCCCACCAAAGAAGAGCCCTCAAGACCTTCCATGTGATGAAAGTCTAAGCCCTCTAATATTTGTCTTCCTCTTTGTCTTATCACTGCTATCCAGATCAGGTTAACAAGAGTCCCCTCTGGTTAAAACATAGCCTTTTATCATGAATAGCTGCCAGATAAAATGCTTGGAGGGATAGGACAAAAAAATAAAAACCTCAGGTATTTGAAATAATTCCTTTATATGTGGAAGGATACTGTCGCTGGATATTCTGATATGGGTTTCTCGCCTGGCAGACAATACCTTGCTATTTCAGCAAACTAACAGGTGGTCTTTGTTCATCAGTCTCTGAGTCCGTCTTAACCTTTCAGCAAACTTCTGCTGGAATTATCTGCTCAGAGTGATTACTAAGCATTTTCCATAATGTCCTTTTGCTTTTACATTTGCATCTTTGCTAGGTGCTGCAGCTGGGCCTTGTTGCACTGCTGAGACACCTGGTTACAAACACAACCTCAGCAGCTGGACAGACATCTGAGCATCTCAGGGGAGCTGCGGGGTCCCTGGTGGGAGCTGTCAGGCTGTTCTTATTAAATTCTTTATGTCAACAAAATTCTGTGAGCTACAAACAGGGAGCTGTCAAATGGACACAAAATTAAAAAGGAAAAGACAACACTTTTAGTACTAAGACCCACAAAACATGAATTTTGTTTTCAGTTCAGCTTTTTGGGGCTTGTGTGGTATAATCTTTCCAGAACCGTGCCTAATGGCCCTTGCTCCCGAATAATGCATTACCATTTGCTCTGTAGGCAGAAGATCTAAAACCCAAACTTGCTTCTCAAGAGGCAGAACTGCAACTGAGAAATCAAGATGCTGAAGCTTTGATTGCTAAGATAAGGTTTCAGAGTGAGAAAGTGAGCAAAGAAAAGGCCATTGCAGATGCAGAGGAGCAAAAGGTCAGTCTAATTCTCTCATTTAGTGCTGTTGAGCTATATTTAGCACAAAATAAACCTTTTTAGGTGAACAGTTTTGAACAACTTCCTCTCCAGGGAGCATAAAGTCTAAAGAATTATTATACTTACACACATAACAGCATTTCACGCCATGATTACCACTTGACCTTTCTTTACATTATGCCTTTTCCCAACCTTTTAGCTGTTTTAATGAGATGAAAGAACAATAAATACTGAGGTCATTCAAGCATTTAATGGATGTGGATCTTGAGAATCAGACCTATTTGTAATACAGTAAAGGTCAGAGAGTCATCTCTGAGCACTTCAGATTTCTAAAGGCTTTAAGGCTCTAGGTAAATTGAACAACTCAATTGATAAAGTTCATTCCAGTATCTCACAATATTACAAGGTGCAAACCTTGAATTTTAAGATTATAATAGCATTCCTAATAACATGTCTCATCAGTGTTGAATCTTCTTCTTTTTGCTCTCAGTTCAGCCTAGTAACATTAGTTGTCAACATCCGTGTTGGAAACACAGAAGTTTACATGCATTAGTCCTCACCACAGAACAAATAGAAATGCGTAAGTTCATCTGGACTCTAAAATTTTTGTCTACTGTTACTAGCATGGTTTTTGAAATATGAGCAGTATGGAATGCTGTAAACTGAAGTTCCTCTGCCTTTGAAGTCTGAAGGGCTCATTCAACTCTGGTGTTTTGCTATGAAATCTAATGTACATTGTGTCATTTATCAATACTGCAGAGAGAAATTTTTAATTGACTTGTAATAGTTGTCAGTGCCTGATTTTGAGCTATGGAAACTTCAAGTTGCCCAGAACTTTGTAAACAGTTTTCAGATATTGATCAACAGGGAAGACTATACTACCTGAGCAATCAAAATGGTCTTTCATTCTCTTCTGTTTTGTTTCTTAACGACTTCTTTTTATTAGGTGATATTTAATACTTTTTCTAATGAGCTTGTGTCTCATCCTAATTTTATTAAGGGAAAAGTGATTTTTGACACTAACATAAATGAAGACTGGATCAGGACCTTTATATTTTTCTGGATTATGCTATTTATAGGCTTCAACTGATCCATATCTTATATAGGACTTAAATTGCTATGAAGTTTAAAGTCCAAATAGTGCAATTAAACAAACTTGCACAAATTGGATCCAACAGCTCAACATCCTACCAACCACTTTTCTATGATGCGTTTCCTGTATTAGTTCCATATGCTTCTGATGGATTTGGATGATCAAAATACACCCTTAACACAGTTCTAATTAGTTCATTAAGCAACTAGGTGAAACACACAGAGTGATTATCGTGGGATAATCACATCTTTGGGCCACTTTGTTTCAGGGAGGAAGTTCAGCACATGACACTAATCATTACTGCACTCCCCTGTTCATTGCTTTATTACACTTCTGAAATATTTTCATTGGAAATGAAAGTGTTATTTTGTGCTACATTAATCTAAAACTATTTCATAAAGCTGATGATGGTTTCTTATTATTAATCTTCTGTAATTTTTCTTACAAAAAAAAAATTGCCAAATGAGAATACATCTTCCAGCTAAGTAATTTGTGTATACTCTTCATAATTGATTAAAATTTGTTGCTCTTTGAAAAATTATTTTGGCTTTCCTATTCTATAGATTTCAAACTGGAATTCATAAGGGTTTTTTGAGTTTTTTACAACATTAAACCTATAAATACCTTAGAGTGAAACATTACTTAGGAAAAGGAGAAGAGTGGAAGTCACCTCAGATCACTCTGGATGCTCTATAAATGTGGCAGAGCTACATATCTGTAGAGTAACCAACAAGGGCCTGACTATGAACATGACACTGCTAAGGTTTTAAAATAGTTGGCAGTGACACTGCTGTCATTTTCCTGGCTGTTTGTGTGCTCTGAATGATGTCAGCCAGTTTAAAGATGAAGACAAATATGTTGCCTTTTAAAATGCAACCTACTCCTTCAAAGGAAGAAAATGAAGACCATGGTGTAGGTATACAGGTAACAGTGATGCTAGCTGAGGATTAGGACCAAAGATGGATCCAGACTGACCATCTTTTTTGGTTTACCTTCCTCAGCTGAAGTGCAGCCTTTATTTACATGGTATATTTAAGCTGCTCTATTTATGGTCTGGTTGCTAAGGGCACACTGCTTCCAGCTTTTCTAACAATTTAGCAATCATTGAAGAGGTCTATACTGTAGAAGTTATTGATATGAAGGGGACTAAACTTCTGGAGATAGAGATGAAAAGTTCCTTCATCTTTTTGTGAGAGGAAGTAGATTTGAGAAATACTGTCCCAAGGCTTATCTACAACCTGCTCTGTTTAATTTTTCCTCCCTCAAAAAAAATTATCTTATCCCGTATTTTCTTTGGGCATCTGCAAGCAAATAATAGCTAAGCATAAGAAAAAAGAGAGACAGAACTATAATGCAACTTGTGTGACTTTAATTAGCTGTCTGTTTTAATGAAAATACCATGACATTTTAGAAGCACTATGTACTGTAAATGTAATTCTTGTTCACCTGGTTACATCCTTAAAAACTTTAACAGAAGGAGCATTTGGCTGTTCTAAACTTTTCATTTTAAGTTAATTTCAGTAATATGGGTCTCAAACCATGTAGAAAAAATATAAACCAAACCAAAACCACAACTGTATATGCAGTATTGAATTTAAAAAATATGTTGTGGCTAAGATGCAAACCAATCAACATTAGGAATTTGATCTTAAAAGCTACATCACAAGAGATGGGGGAAATATTTAACTTTATTAGTAACATGTCATTTGTAACATAATGCATATTGATTTTTAATCTTTGTTATTTTCACGATAGTATCTGTGTATGTCCCATGTAATAAATGTATACATGGAAAGTGTCCCAACAATTGTAGAAACATGTTTTGTAAGGATATTAAATTCTTAGAGAGGCTTGTTATTGCAAATATATAGTGCTTGATCTGAGCATTAATGTCTTGATCACTGTAATATCCTCTTTCTCTGTAATTAGACTTTAAGCAAGACCTGACAGGAAGTGAGCCTGTGAGATGAGCATGAGGTACAAGGATAAAGATGATCCAAATGTAACTAACTTCAGCCCCAGGCAATGTATCCTTAAAAACGTGTGTGATAATCTTCTAAATATGCAATTGCGGATGATACAGAACACCCTCCAGGGTTACTCTACCAGATGAATTTGCACCAATGAAATCATAACCAGCTTTTAAACAGATAATTAAATCATTGCAGAAAGTTGTGGAGGTGCTCAGATTTCACTTAAAACTGATGGTAGCTGATGTGAAGTCACTGATCTAAGCAACTGTTACGCCAAAATAAGTGTTTTGACAAATCTGCTAGGATTGGTATCTGTTTAATTTCCAAACTTGAAATTAAGTAAGTACAGTGTTTTTATATAGGATATTTCCTTTTCTACTGTTCTCTTCCTTGTTGCGGCCTGTGGTTTCAGACTTGGAACTGAGGAATTAAAAGAAAAATGCAAATTTATCAAAAGATAGAGGCTGGTTTGACCAATCTGGTATATTTACCTGTACCCCAAAAATGCAGTGAATGTTTTAGTGGTTAGGGAAACGCCCAGTGCGCCACTGGAACTGACCATTGACTCCCTGGTATTTTCTCTGGTCTTGTAGGAGGGAACCCTTTAAAGGAGGAAAATGTGGGAATGAGGAAAAATCATGGCTCTCAAAATCTTAGCGAAAAATCTTCACTTTCTCTCTGCCATACATCTCTTACTTAGCTCCAGCTTCTGCATTTTAACATAGCTCATTAAATGCTTATAGCTTACTTACTGAAATGGCATAAGCTATTGAGTTCTCCCTTGTGTTCAATAACTCCTCAACTAACAGACTGCCCTAGTATTCCCCACCTTTTTTGTATAGATACCGTACCTGGTCTGCTATCCTGCATTACTAAATCTCTCACCTTTGCATCCTACAATATTATATAGAGTCCTGAACTCCGGAGTCCTTCTAACTTTTTATATCTCACACAGTGATCTCCAGGTTTCTGTTGGCAACCAGGAGCATTCAGTATCTGATGTGTCTTCTCAAGTTTACAGGATCCTTTTTTTCAAAAGCATCCATACAGAGAGATGGTATTTCACATCCATACAGACCTGCTTGATCTGCAGTCTGGTAGATAGGTAGAGCTACCAGAAGGACAGGCTTCATAGTAGCAGTCTTTTAGCAAGAGATGTTGAAAGCTTATCTACAAGAAAAAAAATTATACATATACACATAAATATATGTTACCCTTCTTATGGCTGTACCTTCATAGTAGCAGTCTTTTAGCAAGAGATGTTGAAAGCTTATCTACAAGAAAAAAAATTATACATATAAATATATGTTACCCTTCTTACGGCTGTACCTCTTATGTTCTTAGATATCAAGATGGAAAAGAAAGCATTACTTGCAATATTTTGTGTTGTAATGTCTCATGCAAGAAAGAAATTGTGCGTCACACAATCTGTTAATCCAGTACCCATTTGAAAAATATGTGGTTTATTATAGTCTCATGGAAATGAACAGAAATTGTATAAAGCTCTCACAACATTGTGGTGGTCATGTGCTGTTCTTCATTACCCTGAAGGAGAGGAGCCTGTGCTAAGCAATAGTTACTTAATTAACCTGGGAGGTTTAGTCTTACAAATGCTGAACTCGTCTTTGAGAGACCCGTATTCCTTTAACCATCAACCTGGTGAGCACTACCAAAATTGTGTGAAAGTGCCATATTTTCTTTAGTAAGTTAAAGGCAAAACATTTTTTAATCAGGTTAACTGCATATGTATTTAACATGATAATAAGAATAAGGCAAAGTTGTTAAGCCCAGAGTCAGAGCAGCCTTTGAAGAAGAGAATTTGAAAAGTGACTATTTCAAGTGTAAACCATTTTCAGCAGATAAAGCATCAGTACCTGTTTCTTACTTTTCCATTTGCAAAACTGAGCAGGGAGGATGATGGACAATGTCCAGTTGTAATAATAACCCAGATAAAGAATCTTTGTGATCATACAGACATTTGTCTGTGAGTATAAACAAAAACAGTTTCTGGTACGCCAATCCAAAGCTATTCTATTTCCAATTTATCTCTTTTAGTCTCAGTATGTCTTCTCCACAAAGGAGGTAGTCAGCAGGTTTCCAGCCACTGTCTCACTCTATTGTCCTTAAAAGGGCAGAGCAACATGCAGGGGTGCTTCATGATTCAGAGCAGCAGGGAAGAAAGGAAATTTGTGTACCAAATTTTCTCTCTGGAATAATGAGAATAAATGTGATCTAGCTACCTAGAAGTTAAACTACTGCTTTAGTAGAAATAGCAGATACAATATGAGGTCATAAGTCACTGAGAAGCCTGTTAACTTCTAATGGTTGTAGATAGGTGATTTACCAGCCCATCCTTCTGTCTCTATCTCTTTTATCAAATTATCCTCACTACATACAAGGCTTCACTCCTGAGCAGCTGCATGTGCTAGCTAACATAGAGCATATAGGAGCTTTACTGAAGTGAGCAGTGGCTGCCTTATGGAAGTCCTGGCACTGCAAAACTCAGCTGTCATTAAGAGTCCAGCCCAGCAGCTCTTAGAATCATGGAATCTTAGAATGGTTTGGGTTGGAAGGAACGTTTAAAGGTCATCTAGTCCAACTGCCCTGCAATGAGCAGGGACATCTTCAACCAGATCAGGTTGCTCAGAGCCCCATCCAACCTGTCCTGGAATGTTTCCAAGGATGAGGCATTTACCACCTCTCTGGGCAACCTGTTCCAGTGTTTTATCACCCTCATCGTAAAAAATATCTTCCTTATATCTAGTCTGAATCTACCCTCTTTCAGTTTAAAACCTTTACCCCTTGTACTATGACAACAGGCCCTGATAAAATGTCTCTCCCCAGCTTTCTTAAAAAACCCTTTTAAGTATTGAAAAGCTGCTCTAAGGTCTCCCCGAAGCCTTCTCTTCTCCAGGATGAACAACCCCAATTCTCAGCCTGTCCTCATATGAGAGGTGCTCCAGCCCTCGGGTCATCTTCGTGGCCGCCTCTGGACTCGCTCCAACAGATCCATGTCTTTCCTGTACTGAGATCCCCAGAGCTGAAGGCAGTACTGCAGGGAGGGGGGTCTCAGCAAAGCAGAGTAGAGGAGGAGAATCCCCTCCCTTGACCTGCTGGTCATGCTGCTTTTGATGCAGCCCAGGATACGGTTGACTTTCTGTGCTGTGAGCGCACATTGCCAGCTCATGTCCAGTTTTTCATCCACCAGTACCCCCAAGTCCTCCTCTGCAGGGCTGCTCTCAATCCCTTCATCCTGCAGCCTGTATTAATACCTGGGATTGCCTTGACCCAGGTGCAGGACCTTGCACTCGGCCTCGTTGAACCTTATGAGGTTCACATGAACCCACTTCTCAAGCTTGTCCAGGTCCCTCTGCATGACGTTCCTTCCCTCCAGCATGTCAACCACACCACTCAGCCTCGTGTCATCTGCAGATTTGCTGAGGATGCACTTGATCCCACTGTCTGTGTCATTGATGAAGATATTAAACAGTGCTGGTCCCAATAATGACCCCTGACGGACACCACTCATCACTGATTTCCATCTAGACGTTGAGCCTGTTAACCCCTACTCTCTGGATGCGACCATCCAGTCAATTCCTCATCCACTGAACAGTCCACTGATCAAATCCATATCTCTCCAGTTTAGATAGAAGGATGTTGTGGAGCACCATGTCAAAGACCTTACAGAAACCCAGATAGATAACATCTGTAGCTCTTCCTGTGTCCACTGATGTAGTCACTCCATCACAGAAGGGCAACTAGGTTGATCAGGCAAGACTTACCCTTGGTGAAGTCGTGCTGGCTGTCTCGAGTCACCTTCCTGTCTTCCATGTGCCTTAGCATAGCTTCTAGGAGCATCTCTTCCACCATCTTCCCAGGCACAGAGGTGAGGCTGACTCTTCTGCATTATGGTGGTATAAGCTGGAGATGTTAATTTTCACCATGCAAAACAGATGGAGTCTAGAGCTGAGCACAAACCTGTTTGAGTGTCAGAGTGGTGGAGATCTTTTTTATGCAAAACATAAAATAATGGGGTTTTAAATCTGTGTATATAGGTATTATACTGCAAGTGTGAGTGCTTAAGCAGCTCTGATTTGATTTACAGCCTTAGTTTTCAATATAAATCTTAAGATTTTTTGTTTTAACAGGTAGCAGCAATCCAAGGACAAGTATATCTGAGACAGAAAGAAAGTGAGGGTGACCTGCTAAAAGCTGAACCTGCTCTTGTTGCTGCTACGGCATCCTTAGATATGCTTAAGGTAAAGATCATAGAGTTCGGTGCTTGCCAAAAAAAAATTTGTTCATCGTTCAAATAGTTCAAGGCTATTAAATAGTCATTCCAGTGCCAAGCTGTTAAGCACAGTCAAATTTCCATCTTCTCTGGGCAGCATGCTCCAAAGCAACAGGTTGGAAACTGCTGTACCTGACCTGGCATTATGCTTCCCATCACCCTACTTGACCAAGTTGCACATAGAACTGCAGAGGAAGGGAAGGGCTGTGATCATGAGAATTTTCGCCACATAAAATAATTAGTAATAGTCTTTAGAGAGCTGAGAGTTGTATACTGGTAAGTGGAAAGCTTTTGCAGAACAAATCCACTGTTGTTACACAATTCTGTACCTGTTCCTCTGATCTTCTTTTTTCAGCTTAATCTTACAGAACTGAAAGCCTTCACCAACCCACCGATAGCTGTAATAAATGTTATTGCCGCAGTAATGGTTTGATTGGTGTATAAAGGGAAAGTGCCTAAAGACCGAAGCTGGAAAGACACAAAAACCTTCATGGGAAAGGCAATGATCAATGAGACATCATATTATATCTGAGATGAGAGAGGAAAAGAATAGTTAAAAATGAGAGCCAGAGAAAGAGAAACTAAATTGCAACTTCATTTTCTTACAGTTTGAATTTAGAGGGATAATACATGACCCTGCATTGTTCTTTTCTGTGTACCTTTGGTGACAAACTCAAGCCAGCCTGAGTGCAACTGGGATTTATTAATTGCAAAAATAGAAGAAAAGTCAAAAGGAGAGCATTTCATGATATTTATCTTATCTCTGCCAAATTCCTCGTGAATCATAAAATGACAAAAAGTGTTTGTGGGGATGAATACTTCAGGATTTTGCAGGAAGTCATATTTTGGTTTGTACCACATAATGTTTCCAAAATAATAAGGTGATGCAGGATTCCAGTTTTACAGTTGTGATGAAAGTAGGAGTTAGCTTCTGATTATCTGAAATGGAAAAGGATTGATGTACTGGAACTTCTCACAGGTTGATGACTTCTTATAAGCTTTAATGAAGTGTGATAAGAAGGATATTCATCAGAATTGTCTGAAAGTTGTCAAGGAACATTACTTGAAGGATCCAGTTTTCAGCCCAGATTATGTTCATACAAAATCCTTTGCAGCAACTGGTCTCTGTGCCTGGGTCATCACTACAGTAAAATTCAACTGATATATATATGTATATCAGTTCTTCTCTTGACTAGCCTTGACGGAGAGAATTTCTGTTACTGAAGTTTTTTATTATATGGTAAGCTCAGCTTAATGTTCTGGGGAGAAAGTAACAGCAACCACAGATAAAGTGGGAAGTATTCAGTGCTTAACAGTATACATGCATGTATTTATTTTTAGTATGAAGTGGTAAAAAAGATGTGGCTGTCCAGGATTATTTCAGTTGTCATTATGATGCAACAGTTGGGAAATATTCTTCTCCAGATGTACACGTTTCACTTGAAACATCCATCTGAGTCTGGCTGTCTGACATGTAAGACAGAGTTTATCACTTTTGATTCCCTTGAGCACCTGGCAGCAGAATTCACCCATTCATTCTAGTATTATAGCATGTTATCATTTAATTACAAAATAGTAAAAAAAAAATCAATTTTATTTGAAATCTACTCAAGCTTAATGCCTGTCTGATTTCCACCTGTATTCTAAAACCATGAAAGTGATACATATAAATTAATTGTAGTTGGAGAGTAGATCTACTGCGGATGCATTCAGTTCTGCTTAAGATATCCTTAAATAGGCTATAATCAAACCTCCTGTAGTCTTTAGGTCAATAATGGAAGAAATCTTTGCCTGTCTCACTGTCATCTCATGTATAAAGATGGCTCTAAAGCAAATATGTGTAATGAGGGACTACTAGGATTATTTGAAAGTCTTTCATCTGGAGTAATTTGTCATTTTTATAATGAACATGAGACTGACTTCTTGTCTAATGTACCTATGTTGTATGTCTTTTTCAAGCTGTATTGTGAGGTAGAGCCAGAACATTCTACAGGCAAATTCCAAATTAGCAGCAGCTACAGAAAAACTAGAAGCCGTCAGGAAAAACCTTCTTGTAAGTACTGCTTGATTAATAAGCATTATTCTCTAATATCTTCAGTCCACTTAATTTTGTTAGTTTCATTTACTTCATTTTGTTAATTTATTTTATTAATTTTATTACTTCCTAATTCAAGTATTAAAGATATGTTTTCATTAGGGATTATCGCTATTTTCCACACAAACCTACTGAAGAACATTCCATAGTTTGGGTGGTAGCACACGAAGCTGTTTATCAGAAGTGACTGAATTTCCTCAAAACCATCTAGGCACATTGTAACCAATAGATTAGTAAACTGAAATGACAGTTGATATAAATAACTGGCTGTGATTTTTACAAGGAATAGATGCCAAGTGTTTATATGACTAATGACCTATTGGAGTATAGGACTAACTTCCAGAAAGGGCTTTGGAAGCTCATACTCATCTGTCTTTATATTTATCTTTAAATATATCATAAAAACCGCATGAAATCTCCTTTGACTTTTTTGAAAGACCTCCAAATACATATACACATGCATGCACACATGCACAAAGAAGTGGAAACTTTAATTAGTCTTTTACTGACAAATGTCTTTTTCATTAATAATTGAATCAAAGACCATGTTTACCACTAAGTATCTATTGAACTTTTGAGAGGGATTATTTGTTGTTTATTAAGTATTCATTTAATGGAGCAACTGCAACACAAAGCGCTCTTTAAACAGACAAAGACATCTCTTGGTATCTTGGGAGATGGTGGGTGGAAGGAGTTTCTCTGCTGCAAGCTAATTACCCTTACTGAGCAAAGAAGGTTTCAAATGGTTCAAAAGATATGGCATTAATTAGGTTTAGAAGGCTTTGACTTGGCTTAAGACTTTTTTTGGTTGGTAATATTCAGATCTGAAATCAACTAACTTAAGATGTCTAGCAATAAGTGAAGGCTGAACAAATCTGTAATGTGGGAATTATTCTCACTGTTTTCTCTTAAGTTAATTTAAGAGAATGAGCAAGATTGACTTTTACTGAAACTCTTAGAAATCTGTGAGTTATGCTACTTGAGAATTTCTTTATTTCAGCAATTTCCTGTTTTTCCTCCTGCTATTGTAGTATCTGGGTTTTTTTCTTGTTCTGAAGGAGATGCAGATTTAATGGGTAAACAAAGATAGCTTTTACCATTTTCCCCCTCTACTCTGCTCTGGTGAGACTCCCTCCCTGCAGTACTTGCCTTCAGCTCTGGGGCCCCCAACACAAGAAGGACATGGACCTGTTGGAGCAAGTCCAGAGGAGGCCATGAAGATGATCAGAGGGCTGAAGCACCTCTCCTATGTGGACAGGCTGAGAGAGTTGAGGTCGTTCAGCCTGGAGAAGGAAGAAATTCTTCACTGTGGGGGTAGCAGGTTGCCCAGAGAAGTTGTAGATGCCCCATCCCTGGAAGTGTTCAAGGCCAGGTTGGATGGGGCTTTGAGCAAGCTGGTCTGGTGGAAGGTGTCCCTGCCCATGGTAGGCGGGTTGGAAGTAGATGATCTTTAAGATCCCTTCCAACCCAAATCATTCTATGATTCTGTGATCTCTTTTCTTCCTCTGGCCCCTCTGTTCCCCACCCCAAAATCTCATCAGCTTCTACAGCACATATTTTGCCTCCATATAATATAGCCTTAGCTTTGTGACCTTGGAGTTGCCCATTCAGATCAAAGTGTACCTGCCCTAGTGAAGCTTGTATCTGCACTAAAAGATAGCTTTATTGAAGAATCATGGTTTTTATTTCACATATCTATACTGATGTATGCTTATTAAGTATTCAGTATTTTGTAATGTGCACCCCTGCCCTATGCAGCCTGTTCCAGCCAGCTCATGTCAGGCCATTTAAAGGTATGATTTGCTGTGGAAGGGAGTCTGTGAAACAGGTGTATATATAAAGAAAAGGCAAACTTGTATTTCTTCTGGAAAAAAATGAACAATGCAGGCACTTCTCAGTGACAAGTACCGAGATTTTGTTTACCTTAGCTCCTGATAACCCTCTGTACCCCATCAGCCTTTAGAAAGCTCTTACTCCTTACTAGAGTTGTATGCATCCATAGTCCATAAAAATGAGTTCTAATGCTGAAGGAAGATCACTCTGGCTATATGGAACATTCTTCTGTATCTCTCTGTCTGGGCTGGGCTGCCTGCTGGTTGTATCCAGTCTGTGAAAAATTTTCACCTCACCCACCACCTCTTCTTCAGGAGTAGTAGAAGTGCTGTGCAGACCTACGAGTAGTCCTCTGAAGAGATAAATTTCTTTTAAGCTTGCACAAGGCCAGTATGTAACGCCCACTAGAAGAAGGTACTCCACCGGTTCAAATTCATCTGAATCTGCCTGAAATCAAGCAGTACAGAAGAGAGAGATTGTTTTTCTATGTCATTTATGAATACTAGCTTTTCAGTAGTCCTCTCCATTCTGGAGCTAAACAAATTCAGTAAGAGCAGTGAAGCACTTATCTTCTATCTAGTCTCTTTTATATGCCTTTAAAGTGGCGTTAGAGTTTTTCTTATCATTATCCAAACATCAATCTACACATTCAGTTGTCCCCTATCCTTTAGTTAATTTCTTACCCTTTTCCCTTCTGGTCATTTATTTATTTGCCTGTCTCTTTCCCATCTTCCTCTATACAGTTTTCTAAAGAATAGACTTGAATGCGGAGTATCAGTTGTTAGTGATCTCTGCTCCTGCATTCATGGGTGTTCTGTGCTCCCTGACACATAATTCAGCTTCTTTCTGTTAGCAAAGAGAGAGAGAAGGAAAATTGTACATCTTTTTCATATGGAAGTTTTTGTGGCCAGTAATTCTCAGTGATGATAATTGGTGCAGCTGTTAGTAGTCTATAATACATCTTCAACCTAGACAGCACAGTTAAACTCACCTTCTTTCACATTTCATGGCTTCCAGAATATATCTTTAAATGACAAATGATGAGGGGGTTGAGTGCGCCCTCAGTCAGTTTGCAGACAACGCCAAGCTGGGTGGAAGTGTTGATCTGCTTGAGGGTAGGAAGGTACTGCAGAGGGATCTGGACAGGCTGGATAGAAGAGTCAAGACCAGTTGTGTGAAGTTCAACGAGGCTCAGTGGCGGGTCCTGCACTTGGGTCACAACAACCCCATGCAATGCTACAGCCTTGGGGAAGAGTGGCTGAAAAGCTGCCCGGCGGAGAAAGACCTGGGAGTGTTGGTCGACAGCCAGCGGAACATGAGCCGGCAGTGTGCCCAGGTGACCAAGAAGGCCAACAGCATCCTGGCTTGTATCAGGAATGGTGTGACCAGCAGGACCAGGACAGTCATCTTCCCCCTGTATGGAGCACTGGTGAGGCCGCATCTCAAGTACTGTGTTCAGTTCTGGGCCTCTCGCTACAAGAAAGACCTTGAGCTGCTGGAGCGAGTCCAGAGAAGGGCAACAAAAGTGGTGAAGGGTCTGGAGCACAAGTCTGATGGGGAGCGGCTGAGGGAGCTGGGGTTGTTTAGCCTAGAGAAGGGGAGGCTGAGGGGAGACCTGATCGCTCTCTACAACTACTTGAAAGGAGGTTGTAGTGAGGTGGGGGTCGGTCTCTTCTCCCAAGTAAAAAGCAATAGGACAAGAGGAAATGGCCTCGAGTTATGCTAGGGGAGGTTCAGGTTGGATATTAGGAAGAACTTCTGCACTGTAAGAGTTGTTAAGCATTGGAACAGGCTCCCCAGGGGGGGGGGGGGGGCAATTTAAAAGATGTGTAGATGTGGTGCTTAGGGACATGGTTTAGTGGTGGACTTGGCAGTGTTAGGTTAACGGTTGGACTTGATGAGCTTAAAGGTTTTTTCCAACCTAAACGATTCTATGATTTTATGGGCAATATTGTAATGAATATTGTCACAGTAATTTTTTTGAATGTCAAATATATACAGACTGGTACTAATACTAATAGAGTGTGTCACTGTAAACATTTACAGTGTTTTAAAGATGATAAAAAAATACTCTGTAGATGGTGATGCCTATTGGTCCTTTCTTGCATGTTAAAGTTTTAATATACAAACACATACATTTGTTTATCCAGTCAAACAATTGCTATATATTTACAGTAAATGGAAAGAAGAGCAGGTTAAGAAATAGAAAAAAGGGTTGTTTCTTCACAAGCAAAATTATTTTTTAAGTATTTTGAGTTAAATTAAATCTGATTTTCTCAAAGAGACTACAGTTTTCTGCCAAAATATTTGTTTAAATTGTGATTTTTTTATGGTCACATATATATTACAATAAGTATGCCTATAATATGAAAAAAAAAAAAAGAGAAAGAAAGGTAGTAGTTTATTAGAGTTAAGGCTAAAAAGTTGGGCCAAATTCATCCTTTTGGCAGATATGGTGCAATTTGTATTGTTTATAATTACAATCATTACTACTGACATATGAGAACACTTAAATACAGTGAAAACACACTCTATGCCTGAAAAGGATTATACAAGGGCACAGTCCAGCAGGCTTCCTATGGAGAGTAATGGCTCTCTGCTGTGATTTGCAGAGCATAGTTCCCTGGCACTCACTTTTTCAATAAGAAGTGTTTTTAAAACACGTGATTTATCCCATAGAATTTAGAGTACTGGGGTATAAAATGCAATATGATTTCTGCTGTTTCTAGACTTATACTTTATTTATGTTACATCCTATGAACAAATGACAAAAGGGAATGGTGTGTTTTGTAGTGACAATTTCCCTATTCAAAAGTCATGAGGTAGGAAGTGCTCTGATAAAGGGAGACTATTATGTACCAAAAAAAACCCCACAGAAATGTTGGGGCATTCCTTACTGTTTGTCTCACTGCAGAAGGATGTTCTTGCCATCTTTACTACCTAAGCCTTTGATGGATGAATGTACTTGTACTATGGTCAGATCTATGTTATCATGCAGGCAAACTTGAGATGTCTAGAAATAAATCTCTCTCAAAAAAAAGAGAGTAGAGAACTGTTTCTGTGCTCATTCTTCTTATTCCTTACATGCTAGACTGATGAAATTTTACATATAGGCCATCTCTGTGAAATGCCCTTATAAGCAGAAGGCCTCATTACTCTCTCAATTTAAGATCCATCACCATTAAAAAGTGGATTGGCTGCCTCATTATCCCTTAGAAATCAAGCCAACCTACTTTATTAAGCTTTACGTTATAAGTTCATCTTTCCCCCTTTGCCAGTTCACATCTTATTTTTAATTTATATATTATTTTTAAATTTCCTAATTGCACACCACCAATGCAAGCACTAAACTTGGCAGATGAAATCTAAATCTTTGATACTGCAAAACCACCAAGCTTTTGCGGAGGTATGCACTCCTTGCTCCTGTTATGGTTCATCCATTAAACCTGAAATAGGAAAACTTTATTCTAAAGTGGAACTCACTATTGTTAGTTCTGTAGTTACTCTAGAGAAACAAAACAGTTTCAGGCAACTTGCCTGCTGCAGCCTCTTTGTCTTTTCTTTTTTTCAAAATGGTCTTTGAAGCCCTGTTCTTGTATTCAACTTTTGCCTCACCTGATTATTTGTAAAAATAGTACTCTTCAAGGTGTTAACTTCTCAGCTTTTATCACTCGACTATCTGACTTTTTTGACACTGTTTTTTCATAAATTCTTCTTAGTTTGCTGAGCTGGAGAGGATTCTCTTTTTTTCTGATAGAGTAGGAATTTTTTTGTAAGTGTTTATCTTCACGATGAAAGGGAAAACTGAGATAAACACATTGTGGGTGGCTTTCCTCTTTTTGATTCTTTTTGATGAGCAAAGGCAGTAGTTTGGAGTTTTTATTTTTACAATCAGAAGAAACTTTGTAATACCCCCCCCCCCCATTTTGTTGACTATTCTTGACTGATTATCACTGTATTTCTTAGACTTTTTCAGAAGGACAGAGTGTTGTATCTTCATAGACCCTCATCCAAGCACCTTTCAGCTGTTTTAGTTAAGTAGGCATTAACAGAAACCATTTTACGTGATTTTATCTAAAAATCCCATGTCATTCTAGCTGCTCAGTTAAGAGAATCTGGAGAAAATGCTGCAGCTCAGCGAATTGCCTGTTATATGGCAGGAGTGATGGAGACTTAAGAAAATAAAGGATCTGAGCAGTCTAAGAGGGAATTTGTAGGGGTTCACTGGGGGTGGGCAGAGACTGCTACTGAGTTGATGTATATTTAGTATGAAATCCCTGAAAGCAGAGAGAGGGCATATTGCTGCCTTTTGAGCAGATAGCGTAAAAGGGTGGTTAAAGATCTTTGGTGAAAGTGTGGATCAGCACGCAGGAGATCTGCTTGTTTTCTGCCACTGGTGAAACCATCCTGTCTGCCCAAGTGCAAATTGTTGGGTGTTCTTACGCCACCAGGCTCATGTACAAAATGAAAATAAAAATTCTGTTCTTGTGTTTCTTTCTCTCTCTGTGACAATTTTAAATGCTCCAGAACGCATAGGACGTAGTTACAGTGTTCTAGGATGTTTGTTATTGAATCTAGCACAAGAAACTTGCACTTCTGTCTGGGACCTCCAGATCTGGCCATTCCAATACAGGCCATTGTCATCAAACAGGAACATTTCTCCTCCTATTATTATCTCCAGGCATCTGATCTCCACCATTTAGATGCATATTTGATAAGGGATTTTAATGATGGTTTTGTTCTAATTGTTGTTTGTTAGCATACTTACATTGTGCCAGGAGCTGTAGAAAGAACATACAGTACAACAAAACCTTTCCTCTGAAGTTTGTATCCTTCAGACTTAAAGGTACTGTGTACAATTATTGTTGTTAAAATATATTATTTATAATTATTTAAAAAAAAAAACTTTAAAACCTCAAAACACCAAAAAACCCCAAACCTTAAGGTATAATATTTACCTGTCTCTCCTCTGAATAGGTTTGAATAGCAATCTGCGCAAGCTCACAGCTTTGCTTGAGAAAGCAGTTGCAGAGAAAGTCCAATGTCAAGATAATGTGAACTGAACAAACAAAAGCTGAACTGGCCAACAGGTTGAGCAGGGGACTTGAGGTAAGAAGATTTTTGCCTGAATGTTCATCCTAGTCTGAGTTTTGAAATATTTGAAATGTTTTGTTGAGCATGAGGTTAAAAAATTTTTGAGGATTGTGTGGGGAAAAAAGGCAGGGGAGGGGGGTGACAAGTGACAAGATGATCCTTATTAGAAATCATTTAAATTAATAAAAAACAAAACACAAAAAACCAAACCCAAACCACAAATAAACCTGTAATAAAATCCTGAGAAGTAAAATGTGCTGCACCACAATTGCATTTCCTAAAAATCATCTATTGCTGAGCAACTGATCTTGTCGTGATTGCTAGAGAGAAGTCTTGATAACTAAGTCACCACATTTATACACAACTGTGAACACGTTGTGACAGCCTGGGCAACCTCTAGTTAATGAGCAGAAAGACTGAATAATCCTCTAGGTCAGGATGGAGTCGCCCTGCCTTTGCCCCCATTGCACTTTAGATTACAAATAAGTGGAAAGCACCAGTCAGATATTTGCTGTTTGCTTTTGGTTTTTTCTTTTTGCAGAAACTATTAATTTTTAAATAAGAATGAAATGTATTTATGTTAAAATTATATATGTTTCAACGTGGTTATTAGCTTTATTTGCAGACAAACATCATTAAAGCTAACACATGCCTATTTAACGGTCAGTAACTGTTCAAGTCAGCCACAGCGTTTCTGTGCAGTCTCTACTAGGTCTTTACAGAAATTGTGCTGTCTCAATTCATCATCTAGAAATTTAACCATTCCTTTTTGACAAATAAGTGTAAATAACAGGAAATAAAAAGTACAAAGAATATCTACACTACTATGTGAGTTCCCAAGGCAGTCTGAATAAATACTTTAAGTTGGATTTCATAGAATCCCTGTGACTTTGATTTCTAAGATCAGAGAGTGAATACTTTTGTTTCTGCAAATCTCTCAGCAGAGACTACCAATCAAGATTAAATGAGTTTGGAAAAAAGTTATTATAAGAGTATAGAACTAATGAAAAAATCCCAGTGCAATTAAAACAGATCTGGTTTTGATACCTGATTCTGAAATTAATATGCCTAGAAATGTAAAATATGTAAATAATCTTTCCTTTGGTATAAAAACAGTGATGTTGATGTTACTATCTGCATATGGAAACTTTTGTTTGCGACAAGGCACCCGAGATGGTCACTGTTGGCCTGACCCTGCAGACCTCCAAAGCCTGTGGAAGCCAATAGCCTTTGCCCATAGGTAGTCTCCAAGTCGTGGACTGAAGGTTTGTACATAGTTAAAAGAAGTTTTTCTCCAAGATTTGAGTTTTTATTAGTGATCTTATTGTGTAAGTTAAGGGGGGAAATATTTAAAAGGATTAATTGAGAATGTCAAGTCTTTTCCTCTGAGAATAAATTCTTTTTGACTAGAACAGGAGACAGTTAACTTCTGAAAAGCATCAAGACTGATGATTTTGTCTATATAGCATTGACCTGGAAGCTCAACCATTCAGACTAATAAATCAGGCAATTTATATTTAATCATTAACTAAGTCCCGAGCTGAACAGCTGTTCAAAATTAGAAATGGGTCACCCCGGCCAGGATGACATTACAGGCAATCTATAATGCATTAGAATAAAATTATAGTGATTTTTAACTGTCTGGAAATTTATTACACTGCATGTTCCAACTCTTAAACCCTTGTTAGCCAATGTCAGTAGTGATTTATGGTGCTTGGGTGGTATGGTAAAATTACTGAAGATTTAAATAGACAATCATTCTATGTTTAGTAAATCTTCAAATTTCAAAGCTATTTTGGAGAATGAGGTGGGTGCTCTTTATTGTGTATGACTTACCAGTCAGTGACAACAAGAAGAGAGAATGGATAAATCAAAAACCCCTCTTGTAAATTAATGGATTTATTGTCTTGTTGCCTTCAGTTAATGGTATAAAGAACAACCCAATGACTTCTGTAGGCAAAAATGGATGTCTAAAACACTTCAAAACAAAACTGCCACATTACAAGGATTGCTGTTAGACCTTTCAACAGGAATAGTCCTTTACTTGTCCTTTGTTGGCCATCTCTTATGAATGTATCTGGAGTTTAGGAGGCCTTCACACACTGACTTCCTGTGTCTCCACTGTGAAACATTTAAATGCTAACCCTTTTAAGCACAGTACTTTGATTAAAGATACTTCCATTTTCTTAGTGGATATTTTATATTCCTGTTTTACAGCAAAAGAGTTCGAGTCTTCTGTTATCATAGAATTCTGTGTCTCTCTTTGCAGGACAGGATGTTTAACCATTTCAGGAAGTATTTCTGATTTTTCTGAAAAATATAGATGGAAAATACTTTGTTGATATCAAATTTAACAATTATTTTGTTACTTTGTTTTTGTACATATAGAAATTTATTTTTAAAATGAGAGTTCCTATTTGAGATTGCTTTTATGTATATTTTTAAGGCTTTCAAGAGTAAGCACATCTGAGAGTTTTCGTTAAAGCTCTCAAACAGCTAGCACTAGCAAAATGCAAGCATTTTATGTGAAATTATTTGAAGTATGGAGGGTACTTTGTATTCAGTTACTTTGATTACATCATGTGAAGGATTGGAAAAATATGTTTTGATTACTGAAAATAAATGTCT
Organism: Cariama cristata; assembly: GCF_000690535.1. Lineage (NCBI taxonomy): Eukaryota > Metazoa > Chordata > Aves > Cariamiformes > Cariamidae > Cariama > Cariama cristata. Next base: position 5,880 of record NW_009637277.1, on the reverse strand, counting down.
GTATGGACAGTGGGTAAAGGGCAGTCCTTTTAAGTTGTTCAACAGTGTAATTTCCTTCTTTCATGCTGGCCCTTTATTTGCTTCATTCCCTCTGCTCACTGGAGAATGATTTCCTGAGGTTTCCCTGATGCAAGTGAAGAAACTGTGAAACTTTTATTTTATCCTGACTATTTCAAACAGTACAATCAAGGAAGAAAGATTATGGCAGTCTATTCCAATTTTATATCTAGAATTTCATCAGTTTGAAGATGACTCTAATGGATGATCAATTTTTACCTTCCTTTCCACGCTGAAACTATTTGAGCATACATTCGTACACACGTTTATTTTATCCTGACTATTTCAAACAGTACAATCAAGGAAGAAAGATTATGGCAGTCTATTCCAATTTTATATCTAGAATTTCATCAGTTTGAAGATGACTCTAATGGATGATCAATTTTTACCTTCCTTTCCACGCTGAAACATTCATACACACGTTCATTCCTTTTCTGGGAATTGTATACACAGAACAAAGTATAATCTGCCAAATACTGCTAGTTTGGTTTTTATACCCTGTCATAAATTCCTGTTGAAAAGGAGATGATGATTTGATCCATATCTTAAATGTTAATTTTCTTCAGACAAGATACTTTCATTTCTCTGAAATTCCTTAGTCACCATTTCAACATTTTAAATAGACAGTGGGCTCTCTTTGCAATGTAACTGGAATAAAATAACAGCTTTCTATTTAACTACTAATAAGAAATCATCAATATCTGAGACCGTTCCCGACCATTCATCCAATATATCCCAGGGTAAGCGTGGTTAAGATGAACTCTGCAAAGTGCACAAGGGATTCCAGAAATCCGGGATGTTTGGAGAGGGGGGGCAGAAATGAAGAAAACAATTTCTAGAGTTAAACTTTGTCAGAATCATAGAGGCTCACGGGAACCTTCTGGGATCATCTAGTCCACCCCCAGTGGTCAAACTGGTTTGGTTAGAGCAGATTGCCCAGAACCATGTCCAGCTGGGTTTTGAATATCTCCCAGGATGGAAACTCCACAACCTCTCTGGGCAACCTGTGTGTTTGACCACCTATCTTTCCTCCTGTTGAAATTCCAAATCATTACAGCTCTTAACTCAGTAAAACTTCTGTAGCTAGTAGGCAAAACAAGCCAGACAAATAAGAGGGAAAAAAACCTGCAACTCTTCTGCCTTGCCTCTTCCCTTGGAAAAAAGCCTGGGAAAAAAGTAGAAGTCACATCTTTGAGGTTGAAACAGCTTTTTCTCCTTTCTTCATTTTTTTTTTTCCTCCTCCTAATATTCTTGTTTCCTTGCCTTTTCTGAATCTTGCTGGAAATGGTTGCACTTTGCATAAGGCAGTAGTGCCACACTGTACCTGGCAGTAGTATGCCAGATGCTGCCAGTATTGCCATGTGTCTGCCATGCTGTATCTGGTTTAGACAAAAGCACCAACTACTGAAAAATGTCAGACAAGGGAAGGACATAGAATGCTTGATGAAGAGCTCCATCCTATTTTTTCATCTTGAAAGGCTTTAAATTACCAACAGAAAGTATGGACTGTTTCCAGCCTTGCAGTCTCAGGACGTGTATCTCTTGCTGACAGAGTACCTTTCCTGTCGTACTTTTATGTGCTTTTGGTTTTTAATGTGGAGATTAAATGTTCTGTCATTTCCAAGTTTTTCAGGAGATAACATTTTCTAATTTTGCTTTGCAGTCTGAAAGCATGCGTTGGAGCCAGTCTGTTGAAAACCTCAAAACACAAAAGAAAAATTTATGCGATGACGTCTTATTAACAGCAGCATTTGCGTCTTACTTTGGACCCTTCACAAAACAGTATCGCCAGGGACTGATGGAACATTTCTGAGTTCCTTCTAAAGTCACAAAAGGCAAAATTTACGGTACAAAATGGGAGCAGCCAGTGAAGTGTCTGGTTTGTTAAAGTTGCTGTCTTTCAAAAATGTGAAGTACAAATCTGTATTTAAAAGTAGGTCTTTGTAGGTATTTGTTTTCCAGTGTGTGTGTATATATATCGTGTGTGTGTGTATATATATATGCACACACACACACACACACACTTTCCTCAGATTACAGGTGCATTTTGAGGGGAACGGGAGAGAGAAGTTAAGTTCTCTTTGGCAGAAGAAAATCCCTTCCCTTTCCAATTCTCAATGCCAAATTCTGTCCTTTGTAACACCTGTGTAACAGCAAATGCTATAAATAGTGATAAAGTGAGGCTGATGCATCAGGGGCATTGCCAGGAGCAACCACGGGAGATTTAAATGGCCCCAGGGAGCACGAGAGACCAGGAGCATGGCGAACAGGATGGGCAAACAGGGTGTGGCGTGGCAGTTGGCGCAGGCAGGGCGTGCAAGTAGGGCGCTGAAGGTCTGCCAGCTCAAGAGGTAAGTTCAACTGGTGGTCATCACCCTCTCAGAAGTAGCTCAGCTATGGTCCCCAACCGGTGGAAAGCCACGTTCTCCACAGTCATCACAATGGATGTGGCAACCCAAACTGTGCTCCCACAAGAACATGCAGCCATCCAGGCAGTGCCAGAGCCTTTCACTGGTAACAGTGGTAGTAGTGAGAACAGCTGTGTGAGGTGAAACCAGGGGGATGGTCTGCTCAGCCTGGTGGCAGAGCTGAAAGACAAAGTAGAAAGATTAAGGAGCATCAGGGAAGCTGAGCAAGAGATTGACTGTTGGAGCCAAGCTCTGTCCTCCCTAAGACAGAAACAGGAGCACCAAACAGGAAATATCTAAGACCAAGGGGACCCTGTATCCTCCTCCTGCCAGGCTCAAGGCAGCAGCCTAAAGGAAAGGAGTGAATGGGGGCAATTCAATGCTAAGGGCAGCAGACGAACTCTGTCCTTGCCCACCACACCCTCCCAAGTGCCTCTGTACAACCGATATGAGGCTCTGGAAGTGGAAGGCCAGTCAATGGAGGATGTGGATGATAGTCCTTCTACACCAGAGATGTCCCAAAGTTTAGAAAGACCTACCCCCATATCACGACCACCTCCACAAGGAAGAAAAGAAGGGTTATAGTTGTAGGTGACTCCCTCTGAGGGGAACAGAGGGTCCGATATGCTGGGCAAACCCCCTCATAGGGAAGTCTGCTGCCTACCTGGGGCCAGGGTTAAGGACATCACCAGGAAACTTCCCAGCTTGATACTGCCCTCAGACTACTACCGATTATTGATCTTCCATGTAGGTGGGAATCCTGTTTCTGTAATTTTTGTGTGGATAAATGCTGATTTATGTTCCAGAAATACCTGCTGAAGAGCATACATGAGCATTGAATTTGCAATATCAGAATCTCTATATGCTGAAATTTATAATATATGGCGGTTTTTTAACTTTATCGAACTAGAAGTAAATGTCTTAAAACATATTTTTTTAAATCTGTTATAAATATGATAAACTGCTTCTCGTCACATTTCCTAGTATGTTCTTTTGCATCTCAGACTCCATAGGGATCCTCCTTACTTTTCTGCCTAGAAAACTTTAATTTATATCAGCCCAGTTATCTTGTGCATTGCACTGAGTCGTATCTTGCTGCTTGGTAACCTTGCTTGATTATATTCCACTCTGATTCAAAGGTTCCTATTCCTGTGACGGAAAGCCTGGACCCGATTGCCGAGTTGACGGATGATGCTACGATTGTGGCATGGAGTAACGAGGGACTGCCCAGTGATAGGATGTCAACAGAAAATGCCACTATTCTAACAAACTGCAAGCACTGGCCTCTGATGAAAGATCCCCAGCAACAGGGAATTAAATGGATAAAGAATAAATATGGAGCTGACCTTAAAGTCGTACGTCTAGGACAGAAAGGGTATGTGCATGTTGAAGAATTGGCTTTCATGTTTACTGCCCTCAAGTTCCCCTCATTTTTATAAGGGATTGGTGTTTGTTGGAATATACTTACTTGAAGACTAGAAATATTACAACACTGCTGCTTATTTATCCATAGTATCATCTTCCATTTAAAATGGTGCTTGAAAGAGGACCTTTTATTATGCTGTTTTCAAGTGTTGAGGTGGAAATAAAGTGGAAGTTGAGGTGCATTTCTTGTGAGGGGCAAATCACTTTTTCAGTAGGTGAGGTGCAAAGCCTGATGACATGACCTTAGTTATACTGTACAGTTCAATCAGCAGAACATAGCATGTGCACCTTACATGGAAAGATTCAACCTAGTATACGACATTCAAGGCAAAAGCCAATATCAGGTCCTTTTCTGGTAAACAAACATGTTTTTAATTCTCATTGCTGTTACTGAATTATGTGTAAGTTAATAGCACTTGCATGTAATTCATCTGTTTATATCTTTTCTCATGTTTATTTTGATTTAGGGAAGCAACTAGGTAAGATTTAACTGCTCCATTTCAAAAGACCATCTGAGTTTATTTTACTGAATTCCAGATACAACACACAATTACACAGCACAGTAAATGGTCACAGTAATGCCTCATTTTTAAATTAAGTGTTAATCATTTAACCTGTCTTCTCCTCTGAATGAACTCTTTTCCCTCACCTGCCCTGATTTTTTTTTAATTCTTTTTCCATTCCTCACAAATAATTGTGATTTTTCATTCATACCATGTAGTACTTTCCTGCATGAAGCTATATTGTCTGCTTACTTATCCTTTCGCTATGATCTGTTGTCTTCTTAGTGCCCGTTGAAACAGAGGTCTCCCAAGCGATTCAGATTCTAACCCTTCAAAACAGTGCTGTCATTTAGATGAGGATATACCAAAAGCTATAACACAAAACCCATAAAATTTAAAAAAATAACAAAAGCTAAAAGACATATCTGCTCCCCCAACTTTTCTATGTCACTTCCAATGTCTTCAATGTAGGGCTATAATATTCTCATATTTTCTTACAAGAAAAGCCCCAGCAATATATTTTTTTGTTTAAGATGAGGACAAGCAAAAGCATAGGTAGAAAGATGTTGAACTCAGAACTGCCAAACCCTCAGCCACTGGGAAACTCTTTGTGAACAGTTTTACATGGTTTAACCACGCTTTTTTAGAAAAACTTCTCCAATTCTATTAGATAAAAGAAATCATTCTATAACCAGCATTTATCTAATATTTGAGGGGGGTTTTTTTTAATTTTTAATTTTAAGTTTTCTGAAGACCATTGAAAGAGCTTTGGCCTGTGGAGAGACTGTACTAGTGGAAAACATAGGTGAATCTATTGATCCCGTACTTGATCCCCTACTTGGATGACATACAGGTAAAAAGGGAAAGTAAGTATACTTTGAGTAATCAGATTTTTTCCATGGCAACTGGATCTATATTGCTTTGATTGCCACATTTTGCTTACTACTTCATAACCCTTCATGAAGTTATTTATTTCTTTTTAAAATGTAATGGCTAAAAACTAGTGATGAGTGGATATTAAAACGTTAGTATCTGCATCTGATTAAATGACAAAATTCTCTTCTCAATTCGCAAATTGGACTCAAAAATACAATACAGACATGTGTGAGTTTCTCAACCCAAAGTGAAAATCTTTACTTTTTTTACTTCAAAAAAGGAACAAAACAAGGAGGAGCATATGTTATAATTCGGCTCAAAAGAAAAGAAAATATGTCATTTCCCTGTTAGGCATCTATAGCAAAAGGGAAAGCATTGGAAATGACGGGCTAGATCTGGATTTAACAATATAAGGTTTTCCAGCTGCAATATCAGCTTTAGAAAACCATGCCTCCACTTTGCAGTGTGTTGCCATTACTGTTTGTTGGACCCCCCCACGAAACAAATCAATGAACTGGTTTAAAATGAAAAGGAAAAAAAAAATCAGGCTAATGAGGGAAAACTGATATGGTACAACACAGGGCAGAAATAAACCGTATAATAATAATATA
>NW_009637276.1:28806-58237 GCF_000690535.1 Cariama cristata | reverse complement strand
TCTCCCTCCCTTTTCTCCCACCCCTCTGAGTTTGGTTTGCTTTCCCTGGGAAGTTTGATGCGAGCCCGAGATTCTTTATAGGGACAGGAAAAAAAAAAAAAAAGAGGAGGAAGGAGAGACGTCACCAGCCGAGGCAAGGGGACTTCACTCTCTCTCTCTCCCTCCCTGTCATTTCACAGAGCTACTGGATTTCCTGTTGCTGCTGCTGCTGCTGCCTGAGATGGGGCAAAGAAATGAACCGAGTTGTCCCCCGCTGACTGCCAGCGTCGCCTGTCCCTGCAAAGCCGGAGCTGCGTGAGCATCAGGTGGCAACATCTTCCCCCAGTCCTGTCCCCGCTCCCCCCAAAAGGCAGAAGGGTGCCCAGGGTGTCGGCAGCTCCTTCCCGGCTCAGGGAGTCTCAGGGCTCCAGGACACCGGGAAGGGGAGCGCAGAGGGACACCACCTGAGATACGGGCTCCCTTGCAGGAGCGCTGTCTTTGCCCCCCTTCCTCGGGTTATTTAGCAGTTTGGGGTTCTCTTTATGCCACTCAATGTACCCTGCTGGAATGCCACCTTCGTCCGCCCTGCCCTGCTGCCTCCCTTCTTGTGGCAGGCACAGCCGTGCATCCCTTGCTTCTGGGGCACAGCAAAAGTTTCTTGTTTGAATAGGATCTTTCAGGCAACCCTAATGGTGTTATTATTTATATAGCACAGCTGCCTCCCTGATCTCTCATGGGTTTCCCATAACAGCTGCTTCTGTGTCACCTGAGCGTTATCTCCAGGCACTTGGGTGTAGACAGATCCACCCACACGTCAAGGCTTCCAGCCTGTCGGCATGCCTTTGCTCTTGCCATGCCAGGCAGGATTTCAGCAGGGGCGAGCACTCCTGTGGTGGTGGAGGACAGCGTGGTTTTGGCAGGGGACACGCAGATGCTTCCCCTTTCATCTCTGCCCCGGGAGAGCACAGTCTTCTCCTGGTTCAGGGCTGCTCCTTCAGCCACAGGTGCCCCCTGGGCCAGTGCAGCCTCAGCTGCCAGGGTCAGGAACTGTGCTTAGGTAGTGCCAGGCATCCTGGGAGATGTCTCTGTGCTCGTAAGGGGCACTTCTGGAAATGCAGCCGGCACTCGGGTAACGGGGAGGGAGCTATTCTGTGCTATTGCAATGCACATACCAGTTATATGGCTTTAACACACACAAACCACTATGCTATACTGATAATGAGAGAGTGATGGAAGCTCTACGGCCACCCACATGGATTGTCATTCCCAATAATGCCACAAATGAGGCACTGGGATTAAATGACCTATTACAGCCTTACAGTAAGGCACTGGCAGTCCCCATGGCTGAATGATGAGGTTGGTTTGCATTTTTTGGTTACTCTTGCTCAATTCATTTTCAAAAGAAGAGGAGAACGATAACAGGTGCATTAGACCTTATACTATATGTATATCAAGGGTTTTAGTGAAACTCAGCTGTGATCAGGGTATGATGAAGTTTTTCATGCCTCTTTTTAGTATACTTCTAAACTCTTAATGCACATAACAAGTATATATGCTACATTAAAATGCACTAGAGCGAAGTGAGACATAGGTACGGTTCTATGAGTTATAAATCCGTATGTTATCCTGTAAGGAAAATGGGCACTTCAGAAGATCAGAATTGATACCTGGTGTAGAAACGTCCCAAACTCAAACAATAAATTGAACACAGAAGAACCTCAGATATTTCCAGTTTTGTGATCAAGAAGCATCATTTCTCATGCACAATGTTAAATCAGGAACATTTTTCTCAACATCACATGGTGTCACCAGTTAATGCTAATGTTCATATAAATGCCCAGATCAGTCTTAAGATGACAAATGCATTTTCAATGCCTAGAATGAATTTTTAGAACATATACCTTGTCCCAGATCTGTGTTACAGTAATGGACTTCTAAATAGTTGTGGATGGTAGTAAAGACCAATCTTACAGGAAGCTTAACTGAAGAATGAAAATTCAGGCTTAATTACAGAACAGGAGTTTATTTTTGATTTGCAGGAAGGTGTTTAAGAATTCATGGGAAGTTACTTACCAGCTGCTAGCAAATCATGATGTATTTGTGTGATGCCTCAGATAATCTTTTATCTGTTGATAAACTTAATTGATCTTTTAATTGAGATTAAATGCCTATAGTGTGTAGTTTCACAAAGAATTTGGTGTGAGAACCTGGCCAAATGGTCCTGGGAATTATTTTTAATTCTTTATTTTCTCCCTCAAAATACGCAAAATCCAAAATATGGTTGTAAGAATGGCACATTTTGTTCCTGAGCATCTTCATATGCCTGCAGCAACCTGTTAGAGCTTTTCCAAAATGTATCAGACTCCCCCAACACAACAGCATGTTCTGTTCGTATAGATGGGAAAAGCAGCTTCCTAACTGGACTAGAACCTCTTCATAGTAATAGAAATCATTTTGCCAGGACAGTTATTCCATCTGGGGAACTCAAAGCTAATATTAACAAATATCTTAGCCTCACAATACTCATGGGAATTGAAGTAGGGCTAGAAAAGGTAATTTCGCTTCCTAATGAAATGCTTTTAGCCTTGCAAAGGCACCTGGCAGTTGTATTGGTATGACTGTAACTAAATAAAATAATAATAGCAAGGAAGGGAAGATTACTGTGTCTGGTGGAAATACCAGACAACTGGGATGGAAAGCAATAACCTGTAAGAATTTGGCCAGAATATCAGGGCTATGGTCTCGTGCACCATGAAGCGCTATGTGTTTTGTAGGACCAAGGCATTGTAGTCTATGAGACCTGCACTAACTAGGGATTGACCTAAGGACTTGCCTGGCCATCCAAGGGAGGGCAACGAAGGTGGTGAAGGGTCTGGAGCACAAGTCTGATGGGGAGCGGCTGAGGGAGCTGGGTTGATTTAGCCTGGAGAAGAGGAGGCTGAGGGGAGACCTGGTCGCTCTCTACAACGACCTGAAAGGAGGGGGTAGCCAGGTGGGGGTCGGTCTCTTCTCCCAAGTAACAAGCGATAGGACGAGAGGAAACAGCCTTGAGTTGTGCCAGGGGAGGTTTAGTTTCAATATTAGGAAGAATTTCTTCACCGAAAGGGTTGTCAGGCACTGGCACAGGCTGCCCAGGGAAGGGGTTGAGTCACCAACGCTGGAGGTATTTAAAAGACGTGTAGGTGTGGTGCTTAGAGACATGGTTTAGTGGTGGACTTGGCAGTGCTAGGTTAATGGTTGGACTTGATGATCTTAAAGGTTCTTTCCAACCAAAATTATTCTATGATTCTATGCATTACTCCTTTTTGTCAGCTTGGCAGGGGACAATGCCAGAGCTGGGAAACTCTTCGCTTTGTCTTGCTCCTCTGTTGGTGCTCGTCATAAGAGGTCATGTATCTAGGAAGCACAGCAGAGGGAATGGCTGTCGATCAGAGCAGGGCCTGGAATTGCATCCTCCACTGCACGCTGTGTTTAGCCTTAGCCAAAGGTAAAATCTATCTAACCTAAATGTAGCTGTCCAAATGTTAGGTGTCTAATCTGGGCTAGTTATCTAGGCTGCTCTGCTTAGTGACTGCAGAGATAGGCTCTTCTGACTCATCCCATCTGTGCAAAGCTCTGTTTTACAAACCTTCTTTGGCAGGTGCCTGTTTGCCTCCCTCAATAATAGAGGGAAGAGACAAGTTTAGCCTATAAGCCTAAATTTTAGATGGGTAATTCTGCCCTGTGTCTTCACGTAGAGGCACTTTGACGCAAAGACAGCTTTTCCTATCAGCTTGATGGAGACAGTCCTGACCAGAGGCATCTTGTGCAAAATGGAGTTATTCTCCAAAGCAGCTCTTGCCCTTTCAGTTGGAGAGAGCTGATATTCACAGCTGTGTGTTATGCTAGTGAGTGCTGGCTTGGGCTTCCAGAGCTGAGCTTTGCCTGCAGAAAGAGAAACAAGCAGAAAATGGCAATGGATTGAAAGACATTTTTCTGTGTTAGTGATCTTTGGCAGGAGAGGAGAAGGGTAGTGACTACTACTAAGGACAGTGAGTTGACAAACCCATAGATTTTCATTGCAGTGTGCTGTATCAAATTCTTTATCATTTTCCTGGGAGGACCTAGAGTGCTTTCTGCATGGACAGCTTTCCATGTCCTGTAAATTCAAGCCCCCAGAAGAGGTGGTAGAAACATGCAGGACACTGCAAATGTGCAGTTTACTGCATTGTTCTGGGATAAAACAGTGCATGTCCCATGAATTCAGCTATTATTTATTTGATGTATAGGGTGCCTTGGAGGCATACGCTAACCATCAAGACAGGCAAGGTGCTGGCTACATATGGGTCTCTAAGCCAGTAATCAGAAGTAAAGCCATCACTTCCTAGGGTACATAGTCCATCCCCAGTCCCACATCCCTTCACACAGACGGTAGCGTTGCCAACAGTAGCTGCCTTAATCTTGAGGAGAGCTGCAAAACCATCGCTGGGTGTGCCTCTCTCCACAATCTGGTCAGGCTGTCTTTTATGCACACACATCCTCTAGTCCCTTGGGAATCGAAAGACATGTTAATGTTGGCAGTCTGTGAGCAAACGAGGTGGGGAACTTTCTGATGAAAATATTTTTCATTGGAAAATGGCATATTATCAAAACAGAAACTTTCGGTGGGAAGTCTCAGTTTGGAATAACTTCTGCTAAGGATGCAGTTAAAGCACCATCCCGGCCTTGCCTGCAACTTGGTGATCTCCTGCGTGGGCAAGGTCTGGTTTCAAGATGCTAGCCTGAATTAGGTCAGAAAACCGTACTCTCATGTCTTGCAGGCGTCCTCTGTTCCACAAGTCCATTGGCTATCCTTTGGCTGTTCCCTTCAGCTTCTTGCAGACGTGTTTGCTTACTTACTCCTTTGTTTTGAAAAAAACAGAAAAAAAGGCCTCAAGAAAACCCCATTTGGTTCAAACGCAGAATGGGAACAAAATGTTTCTCTAGCTGGGAAAAACATTTCCTGCACAGCCTTGTTCAAATACACAGTCATACACAGGCGGTGAGAAGCCTAATAGCAAGAGATGTGGGACCAGCAGAGCCATGGGCACGTTCCTGATGGTTTGCTGCTTCTCTGTGGGATGGCAGCTTCAGGGGGAAGGACAGGAGGCACACACCATCATTAACAGTCTCTGTGCAACTTTCTTCTTTATAGAAGAAGGGAAAACGAGACAAAGAAGGGGTTAGTGAATCATCCAAAGCCACAAAGCAAAGCTGGAAGAGGCCTGTCAGTCACTTTTAACAACAACAACAAAGCAAAGTATAAGTAAAGTAATATGCTGCAAGCATTTTTATTTTTGTTTAAAAACTGTCAAGAATGAGGAGTTTTCCTCTGGTGTGACCTTTTTCCCCTCCCTGCCTAGCATCCTGGCAGGCTCTTCCATCGCTGTCCAGTTGAGGCTTGTCACTGCTTGCATCCGTGGCCGTCCAAGCCCCAGTCCCAGCCTGCCCTGCTCCTCTTCCCTCGCACAATCTTTCTTACACATGCATTGGTGCAAAAACAGGGGGACCTGCCTGAAAAACTTCTTAAACACATGTGTTCAGACACCAGAGGAAAGCAGGACATTTCATCCTTTTGCTGGAAACACGGGAGATTAAAGGATAAGGATTACTTACCTCCCATTACGTGGCGCTTTGAATTGTAGTCTGTTTTAAAAAACATTGACATGGGGGAAATGTGTGATGTTCCATCTCTTTGTGTTTCCTCTCTGAGGTTGTTTTTGAGCATATCCTTGTAGCTGTTTGTCTCGAATCCTGTATAACTGAGGCTGCCTGGGGAGATCCTTACAGCTTATAAATATAATCTAGGCCTTGGGCCCGTATGGCTCTTAGGAAGAATTAACTGGTTTGGAGCAGTAGACAGACTTCTGAGCCAAGAGTACAAAACAAGAGAAATGTTAAGGAAAATAAATAGCCATCAACAAAAGGAGACAGGCATGGGGTTTGATCACCGTTTTGTTCTGCTAGAGTCTGTGGCAGAAAGACAAAGATATCTACCTAATGAGGAAGAAATTCATGAGCCACGTTTCATCCATACACAGCATTTCAGGTAAGAAAAATATTCCATTTCTTTGAGGTACCTTCAGCCGGGTCTTCTCTCTGCAGTGACCTTCCTCAGTCAGAGGCCAGATTTCATGTGAAAGGTTTTCTTTCACCAGAATATGAACTTCAAAGTGTGAGAAAAATGGGTTTCATCCAGCTGTAGGTCTCAGAGTGAGCGACCAAGAATGCTTGTTTTATTTATTTTTCTTTGGATTCTAATTCCCTCTTACTATTTCTCTCTCTTTGGGGATAAAGCAGGATTTTCTTACCACTAAGACTGAGAATGAGAAACATGGTTCACGTCCATGGTACTCTGCAGATGTTCCCTTTACACTGAAGGTTTCTCCTCACGTCTCCAAAGCACGATCACCAATTAGAACTGTCTGATTCAAATAATGGGAGTGGAGGGAGAGAAGCCTTAGAGGAAGAAAAAGCACAGATAGGCCTTGACAGTAGCAAGACAGAAAACCACTAGCGATTCCAGAGCACTCACATTAATCGAGACACTAGCCACATCGATCATGAAAGTGTTAGGGTTAATTCAGCCGATGGCACAAGGCTGGAATCCTATACTCTGAGCTTTTTAACTTGGTACCAGAGTATCACTTAAGTCTTAACATGTACTGATGCTTAGTCCAAAGTTTAAAAAAGCCATATTATAAATGCTACACCCCTCTCCAGCCTTCTCCTCCTCATGCTGCCTAGTGCAAACGGCAGTGGGAGTTTTGGTTCAGCCTGTACTGGCCTATTTTCTCACTGCTTTTGCTACCTCTTAGTGATTGCAGTAACCATAGAGCAGCATCTGGAGCAATGTTAAGATGTTCCCTTCAGCACTGACCTGGAAGGCCAGTGGGGAGATGCCAGGACAGCCCCAGATGTCCCACTCACCAGGGAGGCCATCCAGCAAAGCTACACAATCCAGCTGTCAGTTGGAGAGCGTGTGATAATCTTGCAGTGATGTGAATGTCATTAATCATGACGCTATTTTTTCTTCCTGTTGCATATGCTACAAGAATATGCTCAGCGCTCCTTTTATTGAGCTGCCATCTTTCTGTTAGATTTCACACGTAAATGCTTCTTGTCTCCATAGGACAAGCATTGAGATTATCGCTGGTTACGCTAGCTCCAAAGTAAACCGGAGAGAGCTACATGACTCACTGCAGCCAAGCCTGTGAGGCAAAAATAGCAGGCTGGTGTGCCGAGATGATGGAGAGAATCAAAGAGACACTGTTTACCAAAATTAAAATGTCTGCAAATGAGCTTTCAGCCAATGTAGAGCCAAAAGAAATGTTTCTTCCATGGACTTACTTATTTTTGAAATCTGAAAGGAAGCAGTTGCTAAAGACAAATAGGCATTGTGCTGAAGCTTTTAGAAACGAGACATGGTGGCACAAAGACACTGATAGTGAAACTGCCATCACTGATCTTCATTGTCCAAGCTAAGAGGAACTGAATAAAAGCTTGAGCTAAAGCCAATAGAAGTGAATGGGAAGATTCCCACTGCCTTTAATGAGTTTTGGCTCTGAACCTAGATGAAGAAACATAACTAGCAATGAATAAACTAGATTCTAAAAATTCTTTCACCTTTAACAGAACAGAGTGGATTAGTACAATGACAAAGGGAATCTGTTTACCATGCATTTTTTTTTCAAAAGGTGCTATGTCCCACATTGAATAAAAAAATCTAAGCTTCACGCATTGTCCTTGCATAGGTCAGCAGCAGCAGCCGTCAGGCAGGAATCTCAGAGCAGAAAACCCAAACCTGTCCTGGCTGCCCTAGCAGAAAGCCTCCCTTCCACCAGCCAGCGTGCTGACAGCTTTGGCGTCCTCTCGCTGAGGCCAGCCACTACTACCTGGAAAGGCTGAGGTGTCACATTCAAGGGGACAGAGGGAAACTATGAACAGCCATGAACATAAACAGAAAACACTTCAAGAAAATAAGCACCTGCATGAAGGCTGTGGTGTGTCCTTCCTATAACAGAAGGACTTGGTGCAGCCCTGGGACACCGCAAAAACAAGCCTCATTGGCACAGTTAATTGTAAAACTAAGGAAGGAGGTGCAGAGAGAGCTTATAGGAGGACAGCAGAACAGTTTCATCTATCTGTCCAGTTCCTGCTCACACCAGGGGGTGAGCGTTGAAGGAAAGCAGAAGAAATATTTTGCAGTTGTTCATCGTCTGTGCTCCGAATAGAATCCAATCTTAGGAGACCGTGATGGCTTTTACAGGCAGGCAGACTTGGATGTAAGAGTCTTTCTCAGCGAGGTCACCGAGTGAGTCAGTGCAGGGCCAGGAATAGCGCTCAGGATCAGCGCGTCTGAGCGGCTGTGTGGAGCTGGAGACAACAGGCTCGCCTTTGTGTCCTGGGAGTTGCCGCCCTGGCCAGGGACCCCTACTCAGGCCCTTGTTTCAGCACAGTCCGTGCCGTGAATTTCAGAGATAAAGTATACACTACTTGGATGCTGTTTCCTGTAAAAAAACCTAGCAAGACCTTGCTGTTCTCAGCGACTGCATTCTGCTACTTTGGTGTAAATGACGTCAGATATGTTCTTCCTGTTCAGTGCTCTTCCTTCTCCAAGTATCTCCGTTAGCGGTCTCTTAAACGCAGTGGGATGTCAGACATTAGATGGGAGGAACGATCTAGTTGGCAGGGCATTCGCCTCTGGTTCAATAGCATGATTCAAATGCTCCTCTGCCAAAGCCCACCTATATGTTCCTGGAAAAGTCACTTGATCTCTCTGTCCTTCTGTTCCTCATCTGTAAAGCTGAGTTAAGTGTATATTGCAGAGACACAGGGTTCTCATAAAAGTTGTGCTCCAGACTCCTCAGTAACACCTGCTGTCGGGTACTGTAGTTAGTCTGAACAAGGAGTCTCAGCCTGGCAGGATACTACATTTACTAGCAAGGTGAGAATGTGCTTCGAGGTTAAATGGGAGAAGGATGTCACTGCAGCACCCCATGGTACCACGGTGTGGGGATGAGACTGATGGGTCCTGGCAAGCTGAATTGAAACTGTGGTACAGTAAAGCCTGTATCCCATGGCAGGTGAGTTCTGCTTGTTTCTGCTCATAATGTTCAGTAATGGATGAAGCTCACAAGTGAAAAAAAAACCAAAACGCTGGTCCTCCTTTTAAAAAAAACCAAAACTTTGTGTTTTCGGAAGGCCAGGCACCTGCCATGTCACAGCCTGTTTACTAACATTTAAAGAACAGAGCAGTTATAGCAGTTATTTTTTAAAAGCCTTAATATCCCTAGCAATGCCACAAGGCTCCTTTGTACAGAGGTTCTTTGTCTTCTGGGCATCAGTAAGAATGAAAAATACTGCAGGGATTTTGTACACTGAATGTCAGAGGTGGGAATGGCAAGGGCTTTCAATAGGAAAAACAAGGATTTAAAAATCAGCAAGGTGGGCTCTGAAGACTGACTTGTGCATTTCTCATCTCTGCTTCTCTCTCTTATCATTTCTTTGCACAAGTATTTGTCTTAGTCTCTTGGCTGGTGTGTTCAGCAATGAGGACTGAGATCTCTAATCACAGCAACCATTTTAGTTGTGTGTAAGGTAGTACTTTGTTTAGATGAGGGTTAAACTCACAGTCTGTTTTAAAAATGCAGCCAAAACATAAAACCGCTGTTTAATCTTTTTTCTCTTAGCTCTAAGCTCCTTGAGCCAGACTTGCTCCATTTCTCCACACAGTGCGGAGTCCACACTGACCGCTGGAGGAATTGCCATCTGCAACTAACTGCACATTTGCTCTGAAGCTGTGTGTCTCCTGTTACGCATAGCTTTGTGGCAAGAGTTAGTAGGTCACAGAATACTTTCTCTTCTTCTCCAGAGTCCAGGGACATCCTCACATTTATTGCCCCTTGCTACTGGCTTAATCCAAGAGGGGAGCGCTTGGCATGAAGGCAGGTTGTGCTGCTGCAGCAGCAGTGATGCTGCCCGGAGGAGCTCACCTGGGAGACTTCGGCCATTTTGCAGGAAGGGACCAAAGGAGAGCTCCACTGGGACTGCTTTGGGTTTGCCTCAGTCCAGGCTCAGATTTCAAAAAAAAGGACCAAATCGCTCAAAAAAAGTTGGGGAGGAGAGGAATTGCACTTCTCTCTGTCCACACAGTGTGTCACCCTTACTCCATGCCGTTGTGCATTCCTATAACATTCCTACAAGATCATAAATTACTTTTAAAGGAGCAAACTTCACTGACTTGCAGTCCATAAACTGACACTGTGCAGGTTAAATGGGGATTTTACTGGTGATATCTTTAGCCTGCAGGAGGATTAAACCAGCAGCTTCTTTTGAAGGAAGAGGCAGCCTTGGGAAACGAGCCATTGAGATATCCTGCCAGCACCAGTGGGTTGATGGGGGTGTTGCACGGCCAAGGGCTGCCTCTTCCTTCCCAGCATTATCCCAGAGCACTAGGGAAAGCAGTTGTCCTTTCAGTCTTTCCTTCAGGGTTCATAACCAAGCTTCCCATTTCCACCTGCTGAATGCTGCTTGCTGGAGCCAGCAGGCATGAACACCAACACTGACAGCAGAGCCTCTTTAGAAAGATTTGACTGTCGCTGTTGCAAGCATCAGCCAAAGGCAAAAAGACTTTCTAACTCTCATTTCTCCCGCAGCTCACATGTTTTCAGATCTTCCCCTCAGCCCTCCTGCATCTCCTTCAGCCACGCCATTTAGTCCTTCATCTGCTTTTGCATGATGAAGTCCTCCACATCCTCCCAGCTCTTTTTGAGTCACACTGGCCTCTCACAGCAACCCTTCTGCTCCCCCTTTGTCACCAGCCTGTGCACCCCCCAACCCCACCAGCTCCTCTGCTGCTTCCCTGCTTGAGCACGACCCTGAGCTGTCTTCACAGCCTGTCCTACCCCATCAGCCTTTCTTGTGGTGATACCGGTAGTGCTGTACTTTGACCCTCCTTGCTT
Organism: Cariama cristata; assembly: GCF_000690535.1. Lineage (NCBI taxonomy): Eukaryota > Metazoa > Chordata > Aves > Cariamiformes > Cariamidae > Cariama > Cariama cristata. The sequence goes on along the minus strand of NW_009637276.1, from coordinate 47,276 downwards.
GTTGGGACAGTTATGCTGCGTGTCCCTGCCTAGCTACTGTGCTGGCCTAAACACTGTGTGTCCCCACACAGTGCCACTAATGCTCTGTGCTCCTTAGGTTTCATCACAAGCCACCGAAAGCCATTGCATTATTCTGTGTTTGACGTGTACTGGAACACCCTGCTCCAGGGAGTAGCAGGTTTGACCTGGGGCAAACCGGAGGGAACGTACTTCTTTTGGTAATAATATCACTCCCACTTTCCTTGATGAAGTAGTGATGATAGTTTGTGTGGAAAGAGGCAAGGTGCAGGATTTGAAAATTGCAAAGTGTCTCCTTTCCAAGGAGACATAATTATATTGGAGGTGCACCTGGGGGGGTACCATTCAGCACATCTTTCTATTCTCCAGCTGTGTTGGCTTTATTACTCCATTTCAGCATTTTTTTTGTTACTCTGTTAAGGGTACATTGCAGTGGTCTCAGAAAACCCATCGCTTTCAGTAAGACTATTCCAGGAGTAAGGGACTATGCAAAATGCATAAAGGTGGCAGAATCTGTCAGATGAAAACTGATACAGAGGTGTAACAAAGAGCGTTTCAGAAGCTACTTTCTGCCAATTTTACGCACTGTATTAAAATATAATAGGCGTGAAACCACCAAGCTTCTGTAGAAATGCAACACTGTTTTACAGAAATTGTTTAAAAATATTTAAGTTGTATCTTCCGTTAGTGTATATTGGCAAAATCGGTAGAGCTATGCTGCTATACACTGTCAATCTTTCTGTGCCATGTAATTGAGTAACAAATGAGTTGTCTGCCGCAGATTGTTGAAGTATGGTCACGAATTGTAGACTGAAATTATTAGCCTGTATTAAAGCATATAGCATTCTTCTAGAAGAGTTTCTCTTTTAGTCCCATGAACATCAAAATAATGCTACAGCTTGATGGCTGAATAATAGCATCCTTCAAATCCCTTCTCCTAGCCCCGGAAACCCAAGCTGAAGTTTAGATGTCCCTTTGACAAGTAATGTCATGACATTCTTACAGCTCTGATATTAACTCAGTTCTGTGTGATTTGACTGTTCTTTGTCCTGTTCCTTGAGTCAAGAAAGCAATGCCCCTGAATGACAAGGAAAATGTTCCAGGGTCAGCTGCTAATACTTGCTTTTTGCCATCCTGTTTTGCAGTAGCTTATTACAAGTGTTGGCCTGGACAGCAATAGAGATTTTGCAATGGTTTGTAATGTTATGGTGATAAGGAAGTACTTACTGCTTCAGTCTCATTGCAGTGTTGGTGTCAGTCCTCCACCTCCTCCAAACAAAAAGCAGGATAGGGAAAATGGTCTAGAAAAGGAAAGCATGGTTCTCCTTTTAATAGTGAGTGTCCACTGACCTCAACCTTAATATGGAAATCACAATGGACATCTGATAGTGCGCTCGACTATGCGTTCACTCTGATTTATCCTGGACAGACCACTGTTGCCAAGGGCTATCTTGCCCTCTGTTCTTGCATGATGCAATAGTTAAAAGCAATGCTACAGATGATTTGATCATTTCTCTTTTCAGCTGCCTGTGGTCTATTGCCACGTGTTGTCTCTGATGTGACAGAGGCCCTGAGAGCCGTAATATGGGAAACTCCAGGGAAAATGGGAAAGCTGCTTATTTCTCTTGGCATACGAATGATTGTTCTAGCCAAACGGAGTCCAGTTTTGTGTGAGTTTATGTCACGCTATATTATTTGCATGGCTAGTCCTGGTATGGGTTTCAGGGGCCGGTGGTTTTGTAATTTGTACAACCCTTGGTCTGTCTGCCTTTGCTGTCCTCCGCTGTAGTTGTGGCAGTTTCCTTTTTTATTACCACTTCCTCCCTTGGGAGCAGTAATTTATGGTCAGAGGTTAACCTCATTTGCTGAAGCATCCAACTTCTATGCCAATAGATCTATAAAAATGGAGAATGGGGATGAGGAGATGGGAAATAAATAAAAAAGGTATTCTTCAAATGATGGACACAGCTATTCTTGTCGAGACACAGAAACAAAGGAACTTCTGTAATGGCTGAGATCAATATCAAATCCAGTGTTCTCCATTGTCGGTATATTGTAGCAATACTTTGGAGGAAAGGACAACTCCACTCAGTAAAAATTGTGGAGCCATCTGCCTGTAAGGGGCTTTGCTCTCTAAGGCAATTTGCTTCCTGAGCCAAATGCTAGTTGGTGTACACCTTACAGCATGACATTCCCTTATCTCTACAGGTTTTTATGTAGTTCTGTGCAACCATGGGTCCTCCCCTTGAGCATAAAGCATTGCTAAGCTCTTGACTTGGATGACATTTTGTGGTAATGAGTTCTGCAGATTAGCCAGGCATAAAGATGTTTCTTTCCTTTGCATAGCAATGGCTAGTGGCTGCCACTCAAACTTTCACATTGCGCTCTCTACCTACAGCTTTAGAAGGAGTTGGAAAAAATGCATTGTGTGACAGAAGCTGCTGTGAGGCTTCACCCCAGCATGAGGGAAAGGACAGGGTTGGATGCGTTGTGTTGTGAGACCTTGAGTATCTGAGATTTGTCTGGGAGAGCCAAAGTTCAGGGGTTAGTGACTCTAGCCAATACAGTGTGTTTCCCTTAAAGTCCAAGGTCTTGGAATTAAGTGGATGTGCCAGACACTGATGCCAGACTTTCAGATTCTAGCCTTTGTATGTATGTATGTGTCTGTAAGTCTATGGGGGACTATGCAGTGCAAAACCAGAAAGCAAGTAAGGAGATCTGAGGAATGTGATTCCTTTTCCTTCAAAAACATACTAGAACTTTATCACTGACGTGGAAGAAAGAGAAGGAATAAACAATTAATTCTTCGAGCTGTGATACCAACCACAGACTTTCTGCCTTCTTTACAATGAGATTTCAGTCTGTTGTACACAATACTCTGTCTCCTAGTTGCCAGAGAGACTGCTTCAAAGTGTGCCCTCTGTGCAGTGTTTTTATTACTAAAGGTGGACAGAGAGATCCGTTAGTACTGTACCAGCCATAGGACTGATCCTGCAAAACTACAGCACATCTCTCAAGACCATAGGCTGGTACTTTATCTATTTAGTATTTAGTATCTTTATATATTTCTATATTATGTTTCTATTCTATTTCTATAGTATTTCTTTTTTGTCTGTTTGTATGCAGACATGGAACATGTCTGTAATGCTCACTCAGTGCACACATGAATTCCAAGGCCTATATTGAGCAAAAAATAAGACAGGATTCATTTGCACTTAAGTGTTCCATCCTCTCCTTCCTGCCTCACAATTTTTTTTCATGATCATAGAATCATAGGATCATTATGGTTGGAAGAGACCCCAAAGATCATAAAGTCCAACCGTATGATGTTCCACATTAATCATAAGCATGCCGTGTTGGTGATCAAGCAATTATCCAAGTAAGCATCAAGCTCAGTTGCTGGTTCTAGGGCAGGGTCTGCAGTTTGATTGACAGCTGTCAGGAATGGTCTGTTCTTAGAGAACACTCACATCTCACCCGCCAACCCACTCTCCTGTCTGACCACACATTGAGATCTGTTTTCTACTGTCCATCCAGCATTGTTCTCTCAGCTAATGTCTTCGGTTCTCTTCCCCGGTAACCACCGAGAGCAAATGATCACCATCCCTGTTGTTGTTGGCTGTTGCTTACTGATTAGTAGGCCAGTTCCTGGAATTAACGGTGACTCAGATGCACTAAACTATTAGAAGAATGTTCAGGCAGTGTGAGCAGAGGAGCAGTGAGCCAGCTCCTTCGCAGAACTGCGGGACTTGTATTTCTCACTGAACCTCCTTCCATTTTCCCATGGGGTGGGGGTTAATAGGACAGGCTCTCTGGTTCACAGCCGTGGGTGGGCATCCTGTGTGTCTCAGCCAGCCTCGGACTTCAGCTCCCCTGGGTGTAATGAAGCTACTTCTGTTTCCTTGGTAGAGCTCTGTCCTAATTTTGGCTTCAGCATAGATGATTCTGTTAGCGCTTGCTTGCTGGACAGAGCAGTTTATCAGCCTTGGCTTATAGCTGGCTAGCTCTGCAATGGATAAATCAGTCAATATGTTCCTAATTTGGTCCCCCAGAAATGGGCTAAATGTGATGAGGCAATAATTTTAGGTTGCAGGAGTCATGTTTGGCTAAGATGACTTGGCAGCTTCCCTGAGACTGAAAGAAAATATTCTAAATACAATAAAAAGCACTATAAAGCCTAGCTTTAAATAAATATTAGGCTTTGACGCTAACTGGAAGAAGCCAAATTTCCAGCTGCCAATAGGATGCCCAGCTCCCAGGAATGTAATCTGAGATTCTTGGCTCACTTTTTCTCAACAATTTAATAATTATTTGGGCTGAAAAAGCCCCAAAGCGTTGTCCATCAAAGTGATTTTGAACGTAAGTTAAAATTGTCCAGGGAACTCCTCTAATTAGCTACAGCCTGACACGGGGTCTATTATTTGCTGCGGAGCCTGCAAATACCCTCATCCAAGCACCTTAGCTATTCTCCATCCTGCTCCAAACATGGCCCCACCGTGTCTCAAACAGATTAACCAGAACTTGTAACGGAGAGCTAGCACCAGACCATGAACCCCAGTCCTGCACAAAATTCCCGTGAAAAACATATTTGGAAGTTACTCATCCCTGTGGTTACTTTTTGGCAGGTCCTGTTTGGTAAACTGCCTTGTGTTCTGCGTTTACTGATGGGAACAGGGTGGGGATCGCTGTTGCACTGATTATAAATATGTACTGCGTCCTTTCAGCAACGGATAAAGCTACTCCCCTGGTTTGACCCAAGTGACTCCAGCTCAACTTTTGTAGCACCCAAACTGCGTGATCCACAGCCTGCAAGATTCCCTAGTGGCAGACAGAACATCCTGGAAAAAAAAAAACAAAACCAAAAACAAACTAAAGCCTAAACAAAACAGCCTCCTATGAGCTAAATACAGGGATACACAGGAAAAGCTTTTCATCTTGGATAGACAGTTGTAATTGCCCTCTCTTCCTCCCCTAAACAAGGAAGAGAATCCTATAAAACATTTTACCAACCAAGACATTGTCTGATAAATGAGAATGGGAGAGGGGAAGTGGGAGAGGAGGGAGCACCTTGTGAAAGCAAGAAATCCTAGGCTCGGATCTAGGACATTAATACAAAATACACCTCATGCTCACAGAATAAATAGGCACAGTTTCTCCAGGAAAAAGGTAGATGAGCAGCATCAATGTTGCATTTAATTTTCTTTCCTCGGTTCTGGACAGTTGTTTTCCTGGGGATCAATGAACACTTTAACTGCTACAAATCCCACCCCTGGCAGGAGGACAATGAACAGTATTAAAAATGTAAATCCCACTGAACTAAATGCACCTAGAAACACCAGTTCGACTCTATAAAGGCGAGGGGGTGAAGATTTGCGGCCTGTGTTCATGTGGAAGTTGTGCTCAGGCTACAGGTTATCTTTGGGGCATTCAGAAGAGGAGGTTTTGTCCTTTTGCTTCTCCATTCAGACCTCATGCCGAGCAGAGCTTGGCCAACTCTGAGCCCTGAAGAGAGGTATCCAGGATCCCACTGCCTTCAATCATATGTCCCAAATTTTCCTGTCATCCTCACGCACCCAGGCTTGTCTTGAGTCTCTTTCTCTGGCCACTTGGTTCAAGCCGGCTTATGAAAATAAGTAAAAATCTCTTTATCCTGAATCCATCTCTGCTTAAGAAACAAGCAGGGGATTTAGTGGGGAGTGTGGAGAGATCATGCTGAGAGGGGAGCAGTGAGAAGACAGACCCCAAGTAAAAGTCTGTTATCACGTTACTCTGCTCTGTCACAAAAGAGCATGAGTGTCCTAATGACAGGAGCCCTACACCACACACTGGGGGAACAGTCAGGGCTATTGTAGGAAAATCTGCAAGGACACAGCCTAAACCTGCTGCCTTGCGTGAGGGGCCTGACCCAACCACTGTGCTGTGTCTGGGGAACTCAAACAGTGGGTCAGCGGTGGAGTTTCCCAAGCAGGATGGTTCATGCCAGACGCAAGGTGTGGTACCAGGGCGGTCAGGGTTGAGTATTGGGTATATTTAAAGAGTCAACAAAAAAAGTCCTGTAAACTTTCCTCTGGTTGGTATTCGTCTCCATGCTGACGGTATGTGTTGGACTCTGAGCTGCAAGTCTGACCCATGTGTCAGAACTATAGTTCCTTTGTGCAATAACAGCAAAATCCCCATGGATGTCCACAGGAACAAGCTCCATATCTTAAGATTGACTTTTTCCCCCTGTGAAATGCTTCCAGAGCAGCTTCACCAAGTCTCTGCACATTACATTTCTTTTCAGGGTTCTCAGTAAATATCTGTGTGGCCTCTGACCCTGAATTTTGGGGTCTTTGAACACACAAGATTTCATTTCATTCTCAGGTTACAATCTCGCTCTTGGAGTTGCTTCTCTCAGCTTCCTCCAGTCACAAATTCCTACCAGCTCTTACAAGGGTGTTTTGTGCCCACAAGGCAATGATCTGGTGTCACACCCAGACCCTGATCTTAGTAGCACTCACACATCCCTAAATCAATTTCTAGCAGCAACGGTAATGCCTCATTCTAAGATAAACGGAGGCAGATGTGGCTGAACCTGAAGGAGAGCATTAGGTGCCCCTGTCCTCAGCACGGCTGTGGTGCCCGCATGATGGAGTGGCTGAAGCACCCTGTAAAGGGAATGGATGTGAACTCTGCTCTGATGTCCAAAAGCTGAATTACATCCTCTGTGCCTCAAGACTGCTTTTTTGTCACCACCCTTCCCTCTTGAAGTATTAATAGCTTTATAGTGAAATAGTTTCAGTTGTAACAGGAGAAGGAAAAAGTAGAAAAAGGGCTCGAGCCAGATCCTCACCTGACGTAGCCTTCATAAAAGGAACCAAACCTATGTGTATCCCAGTGTGTGTGTGTGTCTGTTTATCACTAAGGCAAAAGCTGCTATCATGGTGTTAAAACTTCTACAAGAAAAGAGACAGGCAACTGCTTTTTTGTCAGCTCGATTGCTTCTTCATCCTAAATACACGTAGGATGTTCAGGACAGTTCTCGCATCTGAATCTGAAGGGAGGGTGTTAACCTTTATAAGCTTCAGGAGGGATTTAAGCTTTCCCTTGATTTCATATTTTACCTCTTCTTACGTGTTACATAGCAGTGTGGCAGGAACAACGCATTGTCCTTTTGTAATGCCTTTTATTTAATGACTTCAAAATGCTTTGAAACCATTCAACATTTGAAAGAACTGGGTCAGTTCTGCCTTCCTCATTTTAGAGATGAGGACAAACAGGTAGAGAGGTTAAATGCTTTGCCCTGCAAAAAGGAAATGTATGTATAGTGCAATTCGAAAGAGTACCTAAAACTTTTGGCTGTTACTTCTGTACTTACCACAGGAATGAATTTCCTCCTTCTGTGAAAATTACTTCCTCTGTGATCATTGACAGTGAGGCTGCCAGCCAGAAAATTATAATTAAAGAGACCCCAAAGAAGATCAGCAGCCCAAACCTGAGCTTTCTCTCTCTACAACAAACTGGAAGGATGATTTAGAAGGAGCTTTTAGAAGAGAATGGGACTGGCTACTGTGTGTTCAGGTGACAGGTGAAGTAAGTATAAGAAGTGTCAGGGCCTCCCAAACCAGCCTTGCACCTGCTGCCAATAGCCCAGCCCAGCCAACACCCTGTGAATGTGAGGCAGAACTGGAGCAAGAAATCAAATTGCAGGATATTTGCTCAATCACATGCTTCTAGGAAACTGCAGAGCACCAGTGAATAAACCTGGCTAGCCAACAGACGTAATAAGGATTTCTCCTCTCCATTTTCGTTTGCTTTCATTGCTAATCAAAGTACATTGCTCTTGATGATCTCTTTTATTGGAGGACCTCATGATCATTTGTGGTTTTCTGATCATGACAGTTTCTGCAGAGATGAGGTTGCATGAGAGTTTCAGTTTTCGTTTAACGGTAAAATGAAGTTTCCAGCCATCATAGTTGCAGAGAAGAGCCTAGGTGACAGCTCAAAGAATACACGAGGTTCAAATGTTGCATGCCAGGCCATCTGCATCAAATCAGCCTGAAACAAAACTAATATGGATTTCAGCGTGTTGTTTTATCACCTTGCAGAGGAATTGCAGGCTTAGAAAGCAGGAGCTGTTCTGAAGCATTTTAAGAATGTCAGATATGTGTGACAATACAGGGACAGTAGCATTTCAATAAAATCTCAACAAAGTATCACCTGAAGCTTAAAAAGAGAAAACCAAATGCATGATTGTGCTTCACCATCTTAGAATTACAAAAAGAATAATCTGCATTTATACCTGCCTCCTATCCAAGGATGATGCAGTCCCACGCAAACTGTAATGAACCACTTTTCAATCCCTAGTTTCAGTTGCAAAGTACCTGAGGATTTCCTGAGTGGAAAACTTGCTTACTAAAAACAAATCCATGGCAGTTCCTGCAGCGACCTTCACCTTTGGCTAGAAATCTGCCTGTATTTACTTCCAGTTGTGTCTGTACCATGTTCACTTTTAGTAATCAGGTTTTGACTTATGAAGGAAAGTTTCTTAATCTTGTGATTCCTGTGGGACCATCTCAGTGCTACTACAATCAGTGTGAAGTGCTTTTGACTGTAACATAAAATGTGCTGTATAGGCCTTTGAGGAGAGTCCTCTGGCAGCTAAAGCACTCTTAGAACCAGAAATGAGCAAATCCAGCCCCCAAAGATACTGATTCCGTTTCTGCAGTTTTCCTCCTTGCATATATAAACACTGCGAAAGTACCTAGTGGGATGACGTGATCTTGTCAAGAGAGTTGTGTAACGCAAGGGACACACGAGCAGGAGCAGTCGTTTTAGTCAACACTGCTGGTCCTGGGGACCCCAAAGTTTCCCTAGATGGTAGCCAAGCTTCATCTGGTTACCGAGTGTGACCTGCAGCATGGGGATGTCCCCCGCTCCGATTGCATTTTGATGCAGCCCAGCTGGGTTGTGTGCACTTGCTGCTCCTCAAAGTGGTACGACTATTCGTTTTGGTAGGGAACACCCATGTCATTATCGTTGTTCTGTAGCCTGGCACAAAAACCTCAACAGATCTGGCTCAAAGCTGTTGTCTGAATGTTAAAGTATAGCTCCTACATGAACAAAAACTTGATTTCATTATCCTAACAACTTTTCCTTCCTTCTTGGTGGATCGTTGGAGAGGAAGGGAGAAGACAAGGTCTCCAAAGACACGACAGGATTTCCAGCAGGAAGGGCAGCACGTTCTTATCTAAGACACTTACTGGAAGGGGAAGGATGGGAAATGTTGATTCATCAGTAACTGTTGTGGAACAAGTATTTTTAAAATGGCTACATTTGTGTGTTGTTTATAAATAATCGTATTTTTAAATGCCATGTCAAGAGTAATATTATGCTGGGAATCACTGATGTGATCCTGGACAATCTGACGACTTTGTGTGAAAACCAACACCTTTTTTTTAGTTACCTACAGAAATAAAGAGGGTATAGGAGACCCTGGAGCCAAATGGGTGAGGTACCAAGGAGTTATTTAGAGAAACAGGCTGGAACATTCATGCTTGAACAGGGACGGTGAGGTCTACAGGGGCTAGAAAAGCCAGCATGACCAGTGGAAAGCATCAACAGTCCCTTCTCATTCACTTGAAATATGGCAGGAGCTGATAGCAAGTGCAGGAACGGTCTTTTTAGACAGAAATTGATTTTCACAAGATTGCCAGTAGAGAAAAAGAGTGCATTGGCATTAGCAGAGCATGTACAAAATCCAGTGTTTCCTTCCACTCCTCCAAATGGACAAAACATCAAGAATTTTGACAGCAAAGGACCTGACCCTCTGAAAAGTAATTTTGAGTGGACCTGCAGATTTTCTTCCTGCAGGCTGAAGGACAAAAATAAGTATGCTTTCCCGCGTGACAGTTTACTGCAGTCTACCTGCTGTTTTGGCCCATGAGCACAGCTTGTCTGAGCTGGCTGGGCTCGAACAGCCGATAGATAAGTGCCTGGCCAGCAGCTAGGGATGAATGCATTTCTCTCCATGTTCAATCTCTAAATGTCCCCTGCGCTGTTCTGTAGCTTTATTTTGTGCCAGACATAAAAAAGGAGATAATGTTTATTTAAGGGCAATAACAATGTTTATTTAAAACTATTGCATCTAAAACAGCAAGAAAAAATAGATTATACCTTTATATTCCAATATGGACAATAACATTGTTGAATTAGCTCAATATGTCAACAGGACACAGCTCGTTGCATCTTCCCCTTCTTTTCCTGTTACCAGCCACACCGGTGGTGGCAGAGGACACTTTGCCTTTGCTCCTTGAGGCAAGTCCTTATGCAGCATTGCTTTTAAGCTGTTGGAAGATTTTCATGTCAAAAGCAACCAGATTTCAGGAGTCAAGCAGGGCTTGTCAGATGGTTTAGGATCCTGGGTATTGGGAGACTGAATGCAAAATAATCATTCACTTTGAGGGCGGTGGAAGTCAATAGGGAATAAGACAGAACCCAAAATGATGTATTTCTCTGTTGACATATGCATCTGAGAGAGCCCTGAAATGCCAAAATAATAAAAAATTGTACCATAAGCTTTTAAAATGGTGGCAAGTGTTACAGCCAAGCACCCTGTGATGCTTGAGCACCACATAAGCAATGAGTGGAGCTGGGAAGGACGCAGCCAGCACCACGGCAAGTCGTGTCAGTCCCACAGAGACAGAAGGGCTTTACAGGGTGGGACTGATCATTAAATCACAGCGGAATTTAGGCTGGAAAGGAGTTCAGACCTGGAGGTCATCTGGTTCAACCACCACTCAGGGCCAGGCTAGCTCCATCTGAAATGTAATCATTTCTCTTATAGGAAATTTGATGAGTCCTCCTCTGGCAACTAGCCAAAATCTGTTCCACTGCGCATCACCTGAGCACTATCTGGTTGGGGTTGGTTGGTTGGTTGGTTTGTTTGTTTGAAAAATATCTTCTCCTTCCTTTTTGTAAACACAGAAGAAGTATTTCCTGGTTCAAAGTGTAGAGGTAGGTGGGGGGAGATGAGCATGGGGAGGAGGAGGAAACCAGGAGCGCAGAGAGCAGGAAATATTCTCCCCAGCTGTGGAGAGAAGAGACAGAAGGTGGGGAGACCACCAACATACAAGTTATTAATGGGGCTGAAGACGTGTTATTTTACTTGCGATAACCGATGAATCTAATAAAGGAAAATCATAATTTTTAAGGCAGATGAAAGGTAATCAGGGAAACCCAGTATCTTCCCTTCTCTGCTGTCTAGCCTCAGGAAAAACACATTCTCTGATACTGATGCCATCACGATAAAATCACATTTTAAAATTACCTATACCTGTGCTGCTAGTAGTAGTAGATTATTAAAATGATGAGAACTGTGCCCACTTGTCTGGCAATTTCCATCACTGTGCTACCATTAACTAGTGCATCCCTGTCCGCCACAGGGAAGAAACTTCCAGGGACAGCCTTGTCTGAGTGAATTGCATGTTTAAGGACCACGGGTTTCATTTAACAGATGAGGAAATGATTTGAAGTGCTATCAGAGATGGGAATAAATGGCAATGTCTGTGCTGCTTTTGGAGGGGGACCTGAACCTGTGCCAAGGTTCAGCTCCTGTTGTGAGAGAGGAGAGCTGAGGGCAGAAGCAGGAGCCTGGTGTGGGCCTCCTCCGGCTTTGGTGTCTCTCACTGCTGCTCTTCACAGCAGCGATATGGGCTCTGTCCCAGATGGACCTGGCATTACCTGCCGGGGGATGTGATGGTGGCTACAGCAGACTAAGCTATGGCCAAGAACTGCCAGCAAAAAAATTCCCATCCCCTTGTATGAATTTAAGATCTAGCTCATCTTTGTTTCACCAACCAACATTTCCCCTGTTTCTTCATGGATGGAGAAAGTAACTAGGCAGGAGTGCTTTGTTAGTCTTGTGCCTTACACTTAGTTTTGGCGTTTTAGGGAAAGTGCCCCTTTGGGTGGCTGATGGACCCCAAATCACCTCTGGATTGACTTAGAGAAGGGGAGTGAGGCAGTGTAGTCCCAAGCGGCGTGGTGTGGGAACTGACATCAGGTCACATTTTATGAGAAATATTTACATGTCCGGGTCTGATAAAGCTTCATTGTGAAGCTGCCAGTTTCCTTCCAAGGGCTGTGAGGATGGCTCCGTCGTGGCTCTGAAGGAAATGAGGATGGGGTGGAGACCTGCCCAACAAACACGCATGAAGTATTTTGCAGATGAACTACGGAGAATCCGGAGGGAAGCAGGGGCAGGGCAGGGTGGGAAGGGGAGCCTGCTGCAGACAGACAGCGGGCTGCACTCTTGGCTGACACTACGGGGCATTCGGCACTGGAGGGAAGGGTAAATGCAGAGATAACTGGGCAGGGATGTGGGTGTAGAGTGCTAAGCTCTAAAAGGCCAAGTTTCCTGTGGCCTTTAACACTCCTGCTATGCAGTTGTTGAACTCTTAAATACGAACAGAGAGGTCACCACCGCCTTCCCCCTGACATGGGACTGCTCTTTGATGCTTTGCTGCCTGGGGCTGCCCTAACTCCCTCAGCCCATGCCTGTGGTGAGCTGCTGGGCTCTGGCAACCCCCTCTTCCGAAGCAGCACCTCCTCCCACAGCCAGGGCAGTCAAAAGAAGCTGAAGGGCAGGGTGTGTTCCCCTTATTCCGTGGAAATCCTGAGGCTTACAGGAGCTGCGACATCGTCATGTTTCCACTGATATAATGCACTTAGGTAGAACCAGAGGATTCAATGCAGTTTTGTGCTTTTTCATCACATTTATGAATGATTCTCTTCTGATTGAAGAGTAGTGTGAATTTCCAACCAGATGATGATGACAATAATGTGGGAACTTGGAGTAAGATAGCAATAATAAGTAATTATAAGTAAGAATCAATTAGTCACGCTGAGCTCTCTAGCCAGAGTGCTTTTCATGCCAAGTGATTGCCATGCACTTGCACGGGCTGGCCAAGATTGCCCCCATTAATTTGCTGCAGAAGCTGGGGCTGTAGCACTGCCAGGCAGCAGCAGAATTGATCACTTCGCTGTACTTGCATCTTGGTCTTACAGAGATGCTCTGTGCTATGGAGGACACAGATCCTTAGGAAACTGCTCTTAGCTCATCTTTTACTCCTCAGCATCTGCCCTGCTTTCTCCTAACTGGTGTTGGTAATTGATAGTCCGTCATGTTGCCTCGAAAGAGCTCCAGACAGTAGGACATGGTGTGTGGATCGCACAGCCTGAGCAGCTGCGAGACCCCGCATGATTTAAGCCTTCTGTGCCTCACTTTTCCTACCTGTGGGGTAGAACACCATGAAGTACCCTGCTACGGGAAATGCTGTAGGGAAGCTAAGGTTTGCTGAGCACCAACTAAAAATGTGTTCACCCACCGGCGGGACGCAGCACTCTGGGGTGGAGTTGAGCAGCTGGTGAATAAATCCCGGCACCTTCCTGTGCCGTGTGGTTCCTTGAACCATCTGGTCCCGCCTGCGAACCGAGCCCTGCTTGAGAGGAGCAAATCAGACTAGAAATAATTGCGCTCTCTGAGTGAGTGATGTGGGATTGCTGCCCTGTCCCCTAGCATTTCATGTTAATGGTCTCTCCCCAGGAGCAGAGAGGAGAGGGGGAAGAAAAATTGCAGTGCAAAACTGAATTGCTGGAGGCAGGTTGCTGGCATTCTTTCATTAATTTTTCCAATGCAAACAGATGTAAAAAATGAGATACTTATAGCATTAACCATATCAGGCTTGATGATAAACCATGTGGCACTGAAGGAATGACACAGAAATGATATTCCTAGTAATTCCAGGTGAGCAGTTTACAGTGAGGGTTTTAAATTTACTAGGAATTTTACTGGGGAATGCATAGATATGCATATATATAGAAAGAGAGATCAACCGCAGGACCACTGGTCCCACCAGTGACAGAAGCAGACACTGTGTTTTTCCAGGATTCATAGCAAGCCTGAGTTGGGGGCTTTGAAGCTGGGTTGATCTCAGTCCATGTAAGTGCAACAGTTTCCCATCCTTCAATAAATCGGGGTGTTGTTCATAACTCTGACAGCCCATACAGACCCTCAGCGTGCATCTGATTCGAGTACCAGTCCTTTGGCACATACACTCTGAAGATAAATACATTTTGATGGTATCTATGGACACTGGCAAAAAGGATAAACCATTTTTTTCTCTGCACTCAATGATTTTTGCGGGGGAGAAATGTTTCAGATACTGTTGCTCAATTGAAAAAAATCAAGTAAACCAGAAACTGAGAAACTTTACAACTGATTTCTGACAACAGTTACAAGAAGCTTAGTGGGATGAACTTTCAGTGTTCCAATAAGATAAAGTGGAATATAAAATTGATGTGATAAAAGAAGAGATTGGTGATATAGACATTTTTGATGTGCCACCCTGAAATATACTGTATTTCATTAAATTATTCCTTCAGTTGAAGAAGTAACATTTAAGTGCAGTAAGATTAGGAATTTAAAAGGCTTCAAAAAAGCTTCATTTCTCAAAGCACATTCAGGGACATTCTGACATTTAATTTATTAGCAAAATGTAAAATAAAACTAGAAAATGGCAAACAATTAACGTTTACTTAAAACTTGGATACAGTTTTGCATCGCTTCAAACAATGCAATCAGAGTTGAGTGAATAATTTGCTCAGTGACTTTACGTCTTTATTTCTGCTTACAAATGTTTTCTAAACAGCTTGCAGTTTTCTCAAATACACCCATTCTTTTCTGGGAGGTACTAGTTATTCATCAGATAAGTTTTATGAGTAATTCTCAGTCTTTCCTTGCTCAGTTCTATATTTAGATTTTCTGCTGTGGTGGCTAATACTGAGTCGAGGCTTAGGTCACCCATTACTATTTCCATTCTCTGACGGAGTGCAAATACATACAGTTCTGAGCACCAGACTTAACTTCAAATGTCCTCTAATTTCTGTTAATATACTCATCCTCTCCCACACTGGTCAGAAATTAATTTAAAAGGAAAGTGTACAAATATTAATTGACCTCAGCACCATTTTTAGCTGTCGTGGCAGATATTTGATGGACTACTTTCTCAGTTCTAATTTTAAAAACACCAAATACAAAAATCTGAAGCAACGTTCAGTAGAGGTGGTTGGAAACTGCTTCTCAGGCTAGGACTTTCTTTGCTATTGCCCTCTCTAGAGAGCAAGCTTAGATGACCAGCCTAGATTGAAAACTTCATTTTTAGATATCCAAATCTACATGAAATTAATCCTGTTTGAAGTAAAAAAATACCCCAAAAATCTCAGACAGCATTTTGTTGAGGAAACAGCTTCCTATCAGGGAAAAAACACGTTTTAGCAGACTCATTTCAATCACTGGTATCTATTTTTGTATACCTGCCAATGCATGCTGACCCTCTATATTATATGTGGGCTTAAATCTACAGTTTGGCTTGGGAGATTTGCTACAATTCCTCGTCTTTCAGCATGGGTCAGACTGATAGGCACAAATATCCAGTTGTATTCTGGTGAACCTAAATTAGACCCTCAGTGCATCACTGCCATTCTGTGGGCTACTAAAGAGCAACACCGCCGTATCTCCATGCTGCTACCCCCTACCATTTAAAGCCATTTTTTGCTATAAACAATTAGGGGCTGAACGATGCATCATGTGAAATGGAGACATTACTGCTCGGGAGGTTTCCTGTTGTTGTTCAGGGCGCTGTGTGGAATTCCAAATCCATTCGCATCACCAGCCACTGCACTGGAAATGTCAGGTGCTGCATGCACTTACTGTATGTCTCTGCAGGGCTCTCTCTGAATATATGCTTTCTGTTACCCAATTTAGAGGCTGAACATTGAAGTCTTAAGAGTTTGATTCAAAATTCAATAAATAATGAGCACTAAGGGTGTAGTTCTACATTGCATTAAAAAAGAAAATCTCCCTTGAGCTGTGAAAAACAAAGTATTCTACATTTCTACCTTGAATTCTCCACCTGAAAGAAGTTTTTGGAGAAGGAGCCGGGCTGGTGTGATGCTATGGCGTCTGCCTAAGCAACAAGAAGGACTGCGGTCCACTCCTGCTTCTGCTCCGTTGTCGGCTGCCCATGGCAGTTTACTCAGAGGGGATCAGAAACCCAGATATCACAGACACGAAGAAGGTGCGTGGGCCAGTGGACATTGGCTTGAGGCTTGGAGGCCCATGAGAGGACTCATGGCTGTCCTGTGTGACCTGAGGGTTTTCCTTCTGAACCTTGTTTCCTCACCTCCGAAACAGAGCTACGTGGCTGACCCTGCCTTGGGAGGTGTGTGCACTGAAGCAGTGAGGCATTTTGGTACGTGGTGATGTGCGTGAGCAGTGGAGTGTAGATAAATCTACGCTGGGTTTAATCCAACTTTAATCCAAGCAGAGTCATCTCTCTGCTGCAACAGGCCAGGCTTGTGTAGTAATGGTGTAATTCCTGCAGGAATTACTTTCATGAACTACGGCTATTTTTTCCTGCAAGATGGTTGTGAGCAGACATCTGTTTTTAACTGTCCTTGGCAGCTGGTTGTTTTACTAAGGTCCAGGTTCCTCCTGCCTAAGTTTAGATACTTAACGGAGGCACCTGGGAGAGATGTGCACCTGCAGAGGGAATTCAGGTATTTGTTGGACTAAGGTTTTGTTTGCTGATATCCCTTTTTTGACTGACAGCATGGGGGTGAAGGGCACCTACGTTCATAATCTAGGTAACTGTTTTAGTTGCTTGCAGCATGTATTTTCATCTGGCTTCCTGATTTTTCTACACAACTTAAAAGAGTTGAGACTCATGGCTACCTGTGTGCCAAGGCAGCATGCTCGAGATCCCAACGGAGATTGTTTCCATCTCACTGGAGAGCTATCCATCCACACTGTGCTCACTGGCATGCTGTTAGTCTTTCCTTGTATTTCTTCCTCTTTCATTTAGTTTCCTCTAGTAGACCAAATCAGAGATTTATGCAAAAACTGTTCAAAAATGGCTGTGCTGTTCAGTGGCTGTGTCAGAAAACCTATGCAGATGTTCCTGCAAAACAGCATTTTTAGCTTGATGGGCTGCCTGACTGCTGCATTTGTCATTGGGTTTTAAGTTGTCCATGGTTTTTGAGCAAGTTTCTTGACTCCTTACTAGAAAAAGACATGGAAATGGGAACAAATATCAGAACATATCACAAAATCTGTTAGCAATCAGTGGGTTGAACTAGTCTGGACCATCTACTTTTATCATGCTTATATGCTTATATGCTGGGAACTTGCAGAACAGACCACAGTTATACTTTTAAGAATTTTATAAGTAATCTCCTTTAGTAAAGATGGGGTGAGGGGAGTTCAAATAAGAACTAACAGCTCTGAGATTAATGGATGGCTTTAAAGGATGAGTAGGAGAATTCATGGTCATGACTTACTGGCCAGGTCTGCTGTTCAAGAGTGTTTCTAAATCCAAGATGTGTAAGCTCAAGAAACCTGACAACAAGATCTGCCCTCTGAACCACACTGTTAAACGCAGAAACGTTAGAATCCCCATAGTGATCCCAGGAACGCTCCCGATCCCAACAGGAGAACTGAGCCCCGCTGCCACTGTCAGGTGCTTCTGCTCAATTCAGATTCAAATCCAGAACTTGGTCCATCTTTGTTTTCCAGGCCTTTTAGAAAAAAACAGTTGATGATGAAAAAAATGCAGTGGCACAGAACACGACGCCGTTTGTCAGTGGTGGATCACAGCAAAGGCCAAAGGGAAGAAAGCGGTTTTCTTTGCTGTGACTTTCATTGAACAGCAAAGTCGAGAGAGATGCTTGTTGACATGAGAAAGCTGTGACATTTTGGAGGAAGGGGAATTACAGCTAGCAGTCATAACCTAAAATGACCATTACCATACAACTGTAACCATAACTACCCCTCTTTGAAAAGAAGTGCAGTGAGATGTGTAAAACCATCTTTATTAATGACACTGAATGACTGTCATACCCACTTGGAGCCAAACAAGCTGTCCTTTAATACAGCTTTCGGTAAAGCTTTGTTCCTAGTGTTTTGCTGAGAAAATGGAAGAGGGAAGGTGAGGACATGATAAAAATGAAAAGACCTGCTGTGACTCTAAGTTATGTTTTAAGTTAATCCACATAAGAGGGACATATTCCAAGAAAAGAATATGGCCAATAGTAAAAAAAAAATAAATTCAATCTGTTGCTACACTAGCTAAACTGAAGAGTGGACTGTGTGTAAACACATGCAGGCAGCATGTGACCAAAAGAAGTTTCTATTAGTAGATGAGACTGCATGATGGGCCACTTAGGTGTTCCTAGAAGAATGCAGTATTACTGCTTTAAATCAACCAATTTCTACTCATAATTAAACCCCTGTGAATCAGAAACAACCTCACTGACCACAGCATGGTGATTGTTCTTCACATGGTAAGCTCAGCACAGAATTTCATGCAGGAGTAGGAGGGAGCGTGGCTTTCATTCCTGCAAAATGACCAGCA
>NW_009637276.1:1940-28775 GCF_000690535.1 Cariama cristata | reverse complement strand
CAGGAATAAAAATTCTGAGAAGACTGACTTTCAGCCAGCAACAGTTTAAGATTTTGGGGTCAGGATTAAGAAATTCTTCCAACTTCATCCAAAAAGCAGCAGACTGGGTGTTTACCAGTCATCCTTGGGAAAAAAAAAAAAATTAAAAAAATTTAATCTGTTGAACAGTCTATGAGTGAGCTTGAAAAATCCTCATGTCTTGTTTTGGAAAATAAAATGTACTGAGAGCTCAAGAATTCCCAAGGCAATAGGCAATATATGCTCATAGAAAGGCAGGTATAGCAATAAGATAAGTAAACCATTGTAAACTGCAAATGGATGTGGATAGAACAAAAAGGATTAAGTACAAAGAAGGGGTTTTGTTAGGAGCACAATTAAATATTTATCTTTTGTTCTCTGTCCTTAAGGAACTGCAGGGCAAACTGAACATTTTTCAGAGGATGTGTTTGAAGAGATTTTTCCCCACACACACACACTGCTTTTGAGTCCTATATATATTTGCTACAGGAGATTCATTGTTTCAGTGACTGATTTGTATAATCTAGTTATTATGGTAGGCAGCCAAGATTGAAGAAAATGGTTAATAGTGCTTGCTACTTTAACAGAGAGTGGCCCATCTGTGGTGTGTGTCAGGGCGCTGAGGTTTTTCACAGCATTTGTTTTTTAATGCGGTATTGGCCACCCCAAGCTTTCCCAGACCAGCTGTTTCACTGCTTGCTCCTCTCCAAAAGTAATGATATTAGCTTAAAAAAAAGTGAGTGAGGTCTTCACTAACAGGGCAATGAGCTGAAGGGCTCCGTGCTTTGTAGTTGACACATGAAGGGAAGCTGTCTGCCTCAAATGTGTGTGAAGGGCTGGAGACCGAAACCGGGCTGTACATCCCTCTCCCTACAAAAATGTGTCCCTTGCAGGGACAGGAGTGATGACAGGTAGTTGAGAACTAATCTGTGCCATCAAATTGAATCCCTGTTCAGTTTTTCTCCTTTGCCATGTGCACTTTTCAGTACTTACACAAGTGACCAAAAACGTGTCACCTGTTGCTCTGGGTTGCTTTCTTGTGTGTGACTTTTCTTGCAATCCATGTGTTGTTCTACACTTCGGCATAAACTCTATGGCACAGTTCTCCTTTCAAGGTTCAGAAGCTGTTGTGTATAGCTAGGAAGGATCGGGGCTCCCTACCTTCTCCCCTTCTGTCATCCTTACTGCAATGAGACATCGCAGCTGGGAATAGCCATCCCCCTACGGTGGTCTTCAGGGATCTGGGAAACCTCTTGTGAGTCTTTCTTTCGACAGAAGGGCACGGAGACGGCTGTCAGGTGGGACCATGCCATCTGGTTTCCCCCACACCGGAGGCTGACTTGCAGGTGCTGGTGAGGATGTCCTCTGTACAGCCAGACCCCGTGGAGGGGCTTCATTTGCAGCTTGGCAGATCCTTGCGGTTCTCGTGGGAGACAATGCATTGTACCCCTTTCAGTTCTGCAGTACCAAGCTCTTATTGGCAACACTGGCATTTCTGTGATTCGAGGCATTGGTGACCACGGAGAAAAATATGTCCTTTCAACCACATCTGTAATTATTTATTGTGCTGAAAGAAAAGTAAATTACCTTTGTCCTAATAATAGGTATTGCTTTAGTTGTCACTGATTCTTGGAAAACAGCACTATTACATTACAAAATCAGTTTAGTATCTTTTTTTTCCACAATGGAGTGTCTTTTGCTTGTATTATGTTCCACTTATTTTCTCTAGTGGATACATTGTCACTTTTAACATATTCTCAGCACTTAATGGTGACAAAATTTAGTTTCTTCTGAGAAGTTATGCTAGAAATACTTTTGTGATCCATGCTATTTGCTGGCTTATGCCTGATATGCACTATGAGTAATTGAGGAAATTCTTCTGCACCACTGACAGTAAATATCGGTGTCCGTTTTCTTCCACAGAAGATTATTTCTGTGCTTGTTCCAGAAACTCAAATGACTCTTGTTTCTTTGAAAGGAATTATCTTAATTTGTTGATAAATTTCCACTGCTGTTGTTGTCAGGATCACATTCAAGGACAGGATGTGATTTTTTTTTTAAACAAATTGAAAATACAGAATCGTTTGGATTCAACCTGCCATAAAAATTGTGTGAACTGCTCTGCAGCACATTTGATCACAAATAAGATGGCTCAGGGGAGCTAAACAGTCTTTACCAAATTTAGTTTGTTTGCAACCACTCATAACCCTTCTCCCAGCCATTCTCATTCACTTTGACTCGCAGGTACTGCAGCGGCAAATATTGTATGGGCTCAGGATGAGAAGTCTCCATCCCAGCTCTCCACTGCAGTGCTTGGGGGATCCTTCCCATTTTATTTCTGCCCCAGACCCAGAGCTGAGACCTGCCTCTGGCGCACAGGGACACTGCAGGTGCGGGATGGGGCAGGTTGCTTCAGCTGCTCTGCCAGGAGCCTGGCTGTGGGGGTTGCATCAGCCATTTTCCATGTGTCTTGGGACAGTCACTTAAAACATCTCTGAAGGACAGTGATGCAGCGCTTCTGTCTCTCTCTGAGGGCTGGGACACCTTTTGCTACAAATGGGGGAATGAGCAGATAAACTGCTTGGAAACAAGTCCAGAGTTCTTGCTTTATCATTAGGGCAGAGACAGAAGGAACAGAAAGACATAGGGCAAGCACAACATTTTGAAATAGAAAAAGACTGAGTTTCTAATAGCCTCACCAGATAACTGAGTGTTGTCAGGTTGGAAGGGACCTCTGAAGCTTGTCTCATCCATCCTGCTGTTCAAAGCGGGACCAACTTTAGCCATAGATTGGATTGCTCTGGGACATGAAGCCTCTGTGTGTCTTAGTCTCCACTGCTGACTACTGTTTTGAGTAGATGCAAGCTGGTGGGAAATTTTGTCTGTAGGTGGACATGTTGAAGTTGACTTGCCTTTTTTCTTTCATAAATTCTGCTCTGTCTTGGATTCTTTGAGGAAATGCTTCTTACGGACAGATGTTTTAAAATGACAAAGTTAAGGCATCTGCTACTGTTGTGGGTGGTGTTTGTCTGCAGTTTCTATGCTGTACCTTTGCATTTTGCATTTCACTTACTGCGGTCAATAAAACCAGAGGATTGTTATATTTTGGTTCAACTTCTTTCCGTTCATATCCACTTTCTCCATCTGATGCCCTCAATGGCTCCCTGCAAAGTCTGAGACCACAAACTGTTCCTGCCTGCC
Organism: Cariama cristata; assembly: GCF_000690535.1. Lineage (NCBI taxonomy): Eukaryota > Metazoa > Chordata > Aves > Cariamiformes > Cariamidae > Cariama > Cariama cristata. The sequence goes on along the minus strand of NW_009637276.1, from coordinate 25,556 downwards.
TCCATGGGATAGTTCCTCTGGTTTTAGTGCTGCCACCAAAAGTATGTACATTGTGAGTGAAATCTGACCTGCTACAATGCTCTTTTAAGAGAAAGTTTAGCACCAGACCTTGGCCAAACTTTAAATATTAACAGCCCTTATGAGGAATATTCTCTGCGTGGCAGCTCACCTCTTGAAGATCAGATTAAATGAAAGACCTGAAAATTCCCGTTAAGGAGGTCTTTGGTTTGCTGAGGGACAGGGTGGACAGGGTGAACCCTACAGTGAGGAGTGAGGTGTGTCTGTAGCTCGTTATTTAGGTGCCTGTCCTGAGTGTAGCCATACACTACCCACCTCTGCTGAGTACAAAGCATGGAAAGAAAGACATTTCTTCAGACATAGTCTCAGCCTCGGTTTATCCCTAATGGAGCTACAAGGATGCATGGCAACTCTGCATTGCAGGAGAAGGTGGAAAGCCAAGTCTCTGAGAAGAAAACAGTGAGAGTAGAACTCAGCGTCTGTTGTGGAGAGTAGCACTGGGGCAGCATGGGTGCTGTACCCAGACCTGCATATGCTGGAAATGCCAGAGGAGGGTTTCTCCTCTGACTGCAGGGCTTGATCTTGCCGAAATATGTACAATCTACTTGGTGCTCCACAGCAGGGCTTGTCCTGAAGATAATACTGCAAGTTAAAACCACCACAGTCTAGAGAGCAGAGTGAGAGCAGCTCGTTGGAGTTGAGAGTCGCATCTTCTAAATGTTAAGGGGCATGTCGCAGGAGATGCTTAACAGACGCAAAAGGTCACCACTGCCCAAGCTTTCAGTAAAACAAAGGCCAACTATTTTTAACTTAATTCCAAGTGAGAAGCCTAAAGCCATAAGCTGGCCTGATTGCAGAAGGCCTAGACTTCTGTGATAATCAGAGCTGTATGCATAATGTGAGCCCATGACTGCATATGCTGCAAGCTGCGTCCAAAATCTGTTCTGACCTCTGCTAATGCTGTGATGCCTGCAGTTGCAGATGGGGCCCAACCTGCAAACACTGCACTAAAAATCCGTTCCTGTCTTGGAGAGTTACTGTAAGAGACAGCGAGTTCATGAACCAAAGGTGGGGGTTAACAGAGAGAGACATAAATAATTTGCATTACTTAGTAGTGCCCAGCTGTCCACTACAAATGAGTGAAAAAGCAAAAGACTGATTGCCAGGCGAATGGGACCGACGCCGTAAGATCCGTAGCAAAGGGATCTTGTGTTCTGCTTGGAGAATCCAGGGCTACTTAGATGTGTCCTCTTCAGGACACAATGCTTTGACTCCAAGGCTATATTCAAAAATAAATACACGTATTTTCTTTTTAAGACAGATCTGCAGAGATCATGTTAATGTACCTGCTGGCAGGAGTATAAGCATTGACAGGAAAAAGTCTGCATCTCTGTTTTGTGTGGCCTTGCTCACCCTGGTGTTAGAGCCAAGAGAAGCCAAGTTCTGATCCCGGATCATTTCCTAACATTTCTCAGTGGTGCTGTAGAAAGTAGGACTGCAGGTGTAGGTCTCTTCATACTTGTTTCTGGTGTTGAATAAAAGCTACTGTGACTTCTTGGTGAACTTTATGAACCCAGCAGGATATGAACATCATCTTGGATGGGTAAGCAGCACCGAAGTTGCACCACACTTCCTGAAAGTTCAGCTTGTTGTCTTTCTGGTGTGACAAAGCTGTGTCAAGAAGTAAAAAAAAAAGCAAGTTTGAGCCAGCCTTATTCCTCCTGAAATAGTGTTTGCAGCAGGGTTTTTCTTAAATTTATGGAGGGCATATGGATTATTTTTTTTATTTCTTAACAACCTGGCAGTGCAGGTCTAATGCTCAGCGCAGCACGCTTTTTCCAGTGCAGTGACAGGCGTGAGTGCTCAGCTGGTTTTCTGTGCAGTTATGAAAGTGGATCACTTTCTGATTATGGCGCTCGACGGGGCCTGGGGAATGGGAAGACTTTTTTTCTTAAGAATATGCCTAGAAGGCTTTTAAGTAGAGTTTGTTTCATTGATGGTTGCTATGAGCTCGGGACAGAGCGTAGCTCTGATCCTGGAGCGCCCGAGCGCATCGTTTCACTTGGATTGACAGTTAGCAGATGACGCTGATCTGTGCTGTTGAGTGGCTGCCAAGCGCACCATGAGGTCACTGCCTGAGTAGTGATGTAGGCGAGACTGGAAAGGTTTTTTGTATCCAAATTAATAAATGCAACGCGGCCTGGGCCTGTTCTTGGCTGTCTTTCTACCAGCTCTGGTAGGAAGCAGTCATCAGTCTGACAGCCCTGTCTGCAGCATGTTGTCGTCAGAGCGAATGGTGCCGGTTACCCAAACAAATGACCTCACACTTGGAATCACTGCTTGATCCTATGTCTCCTATTCCTTAGCTGCTGATCAGACCAACAGCTGCCTCTGTGCTAGTGCAGGCAAGCCTTCAGCTCAGCTCCCAAGTCAAACTTTGTATTTCAAGGGGAGATTCTGCTGTTGCTGCAGTGGCTATTTTCAACGAGCAGGTTTTTTTCCTCCACTGAGCATGGGCAGGGAGTATGCACGGCTGGTGTTGTTTCTAGATGTTACGATACAGTCAGCCTGTTCCCTTTTTGCAAGCAGCACAAAATGGTTTTCCATAGTACTGTGAGAGCCTTGGGGCTGTGCTCAGTATGAAGCCCAGCTACCTCGCTGGTGTTTCTCATCCCTTTGGATCTGATGAGTGACCCAGACCTCCTGAGCACCTCCAGCATAGGTCTCTCTTTAGTGCTCTGCATTACTGCCACATCCTTTTGAGGCAACCAGCATGGCCCCAGGTTGTCAAAGTGTACTGAGAACACAGATACACACGTTCATCTTATTTGTAGGACTCTTCTGACCCTCAGCTATCCCAGGTGCTGAGGAGGTCAATGAGCAGGTATTGCTTACGCTTGCCTAGAAATTCCCATTGAAAAACAGCAATACTTTGGGAATCTCAGTACAGGACCAGCTGTTTGGGGATCCCAAACTGCATCACAATTGAGCTATCGCCCTCATTTTTCTATCAAGGCACACAGATGTTATGCGATTTGTTAGAAGTCATTATAGAGCTTTCAGCATGGGAGGCTCCTGGTCTTACTCTTTTGGTGAGAGGCTTAGATCTGCAGTGAGGTATTTCTGATAAGGCAGATATTGCTGAGAACAAGATCCAGTCAAGAATCAGTTTCAATAGTTTCCCAGGCTGCATTATGTACTTGTTTTATGTACGCACACACACACACAAAACCTGACACATTTGATGTTGTACTTGTGGTTACCTTGTAGTGAAGACTCAACATTTTTCATATTCAACACAGATTAAATCTTTTTTCATTTTTCTTCAAAATTTTGCAGTGAGGGTGAAATTAATATTTCTCACCTCGGCTTCAAAGCAAGCAATCAAACCTTTCAGGGTCCGTACCGCAGTACATGCAGATCAGCGTAGCCACAGCAATGGCAGTGGAGTTGCAAGACTGATGGGGCCCTTGCCTGTTCCACCAAGCCCACAAGAAATGAGAGATCAAATACTTCCTCCAGGTCTGCAAGGACCGAGACCTATATAGGGCTCTACCCTTGTGTGGAGCCTTTCCCATATTTCACCCTGTCCATCACAGAAACCACACTAGGTGTTTGTAACTAACAACTTCCCTCTGCTCTTCAGGAGAACAGCCTCACAAGCCAAAACCAAGTTGCATTTCCATAGTGTCCTGCAGTGCACCCTTACTGGGCACTTTCCAGGGCTGGCCATTACACTTAATAATAATTAAAAGCAGTGCAGAGCAACAAGGGGCTAAATGCCTATCTCAGTTAGTTTCAAAGCTGTTGGCAGATTGCACGCTCCAGATCACACAAGGGAGCTGATGCCATGGGTGAGGAGCAATGGTTAAAAAAGCCCTGGCTGCTTCCCAGAGAGCTGAAGTACTAATTAGGGCCATGGACAGTCAGCTAATTCGGACCTTAATGAGCCCTAAGGGACTGCGAGCTAACAAAAGCTCAGATGGGTACACCACTGCGCAGCCTTGAAGCAGTGTTGTTTTATTAATAAAAGCCTTGACAATAGGTAGCATCTTACATGCAACTGGGAGGAAACTGGGAGAGCAACCTGTGAAATCTGGACAGTGGAGACAGGTCCAGCCTTCTCAAATGGCAGATGTCACCTGTTAAAAAGCCAGGTGCACATCAGCAAGGTTTGAGGTCTCTGTAGTGAAAGCCCAGAGAGCTGTGAAATTAGGTTGTTAGCCCTTGGGTTGCAAAGAGAAATTAAACCTGCTCAAAGGTGAGCCCAAAGTCGTCGTCTTGTTTTCAGGATGTTGGCGTGGATCTTAAATTTCTTCTCTAGGTGGTTACCTTTTGGGTTTATTTCAAAAAAAAAGGTCACAGTGTCTTTCCTAGCCTTCATTTTCTTGGACAGCATCTTTTGTCTGGGCATATCAAGGATCTTCGTGTGTGCACAAGCAAGCCTGTGATCTGCCCTTGTCCCCTTGTCACCTGTGTGGAAACATGGCTAACATCTAACACAGGATGCTTCCATGCCTCTAGGATATATACCAGATATAAGGCAAAAAAGAAAAACAGAAAAAACCTTAGAGCTGTCCTTGCAACCTGTTCCCAGTGAGTCCCGTGTACCTTTTTATCATCTCCAGTTAGCTTTATCTGATGCACTATGGACCCTTTGTGGTCATGTATATGGCCCTTTCCAGCAGAGCCTTCCTTTCTTGGGTAGTTGTTCTTTTGAAGCACAACTGCATGATTTTGAACACAAACAATGAGATTTCCTTTTTTGGGGGTATCCTGGCAAACACGGGACCACCCGTGCACTCCAGCCAGCCTGCTCAGCCAAAGCAAATATTCCCAGTTGCTCCCCGCTGGCTTCCAGGGCTGTGCAGCCCCAAACCCTGCCAGAGGTGCTTGCTCTCAAGCAGAGGCTGTGAGCATCACTGCCGTCCTGCTCCCGCCGTGCCTGCCTGTGTGCAAAGGCATGCCCACCCATTCCCACCCCAGTCTGCCTCCTGGGCAGCCAAGGGCAGGATCTGGCCTTTAATCACGGGTTTCCATGAGGACTTCTGCGTCTCTGGCTGTAGCACCAATTATCTCTGCATTAGCCTACCGAGAAGTTAGGGGTAATTGACATAATTTTGCTTCTGAGCTCATTTTAAATGAATTAAATTTAAATTTAATTAGCTACTTCTCACATTTTTATACTTTTTGTCCCCTCAGTAAGCTAAAATGCTAATTGTGGAGCAGATGAGCGTAACGTTAAGCTAGTTTTCAAACAGGGTAATGGAGAGGAGGAAATCTCTGTACACGTGATGGATCCTCCCCACCAAAGGAGCATCTAGGTTCCTTTCCCTCCCCATTGGTCCTATTTTTATATATATATGTATTTCATTATATGTATAGGGGAATACTCATGGGGTTGTTGCAATTCTTTCTGTAAAAAAAAATGGCCTTTTTTGCAGATTGCTTCAAACCCGTTTGTTGGGAACCCAGGAACCCCTTCCCTGATGTGTAACTGTTGCTCCCTGGTTGCGGCGGTGCAGAGTCCATCCCATTCATCACTAATCCTTTCAAAATACTGTATACAATTTTTTTTTTATTATTTTCTGTTACATATATCAAAGTAGACCTGTGCTAAACCTTTGAATATCAAGCCCCTGCAAGAGAGAGAGGGAGAAGTTAGGTATTAGCTCACCTGGAAAGGTCAATCTGGCCAATGGTAAGAAAGATTAATTTTGTTTCCCTGCTAAAATAAAGGATGGTGCCTTGCTCCTTACTCTTGTTTACACAGCTCAGGAACAGCTTCTTGCTTTGTAAGTCAGGATCACACCCTTCCTCTCCTTGCCGATGTGTGTTTCCTGAGAAAGTACAACCTGTCTCTTCTGTCTGCCAGTGTGGTCAAAATAGCTGGGGGGGACCTCTCCTCCCCCTTCCCCACGCGGGAAGTGTTACTCAAAACCCCAAGCTGCCTGCAGCACCTGCAGACCGGCCCCTGCGCACAGGGCTCGGCGCTTCCCAAAGCGGGTCAGGCAGTGCTGCCGGTGGCGATCATTATCTGTTGGGGCACGCGGTTGTAAAGAGCTGGGAGTTGGTGTGCTACACATCTCACGTTAGATGCCCCAAAGGCTGATGCGCTCTGGGTGCAGGAGTCCAAAGCGCTCAGCACAGTCCTGCTGTGACCACAGGTGGTCAACAGGTTCCCCCCATCTGCACGACAGCCTTCCTATCTTTTGCAACTTGACCGTATGATATCTTTATTCTATCTATATTTTGCTATTTATAGCTATCTTTGGAGCTACCTTTGTCTTTAGCATCATATCAGTATTAACAGCTTGCACCGCTTAAATTCCCCAGCCAGGCAAATGCGTTGTTTGCTACTATCCTCTCTTTTGCTTCCGTCCTCCCGTGCTGCAAAGGGCAATGTGTCCCTCCCACCCACCTCTAACCTCCAGTGTTTCCCGCATGGGCAGTTTCTTTCTGATGCCCTGGCTTTTTTGTACTGTTGCAAGAAGAAATGGCTGCGGCATGGACAGGAAAAAAGTGCTGATTTTTGGCTGCTGAACTTAATACCACAAAATATTGGGATATGTTGCAAATTATGACCTTTTAATACTTATTTCTGGCATGGAATCCTGAAGTTCTTTTTGCTAATATTCTTGATATATGAACCTTTGAAATTTCATTTTGCAAACTAAGATCCTAAGAAGAACATAAAATAGTACAAGGTTGGTAAGAGTTGGGGGACCTGCAACACAAATGCAGGGGTTTTCTTTGTCATGTAGTCAGTCTGTCTCATTTGCAGAGCTTTTGCTTTAGGAAGTATTTTTAGGCCAGATATGTGCTTGCTCTGTAACCTGTTTGCTACAATAACGTAAGAGTATTTGGTTTTCTTCTTATTATTTTGAGTGTAACCTGCTATGTCATGCAGATTTTTTTCAACCAAAATTCCCCAGTGACAGTTCTTCCGAGTCATCATCTTTTAGGAATTAGCTATTGGAAGTCTCTTCTCCCCCGCTCCCAGCTTCTAAGCCATTTAAAAGAACTGTAATAGAAACTAGAAGAGTCTTAATTAGAGATGAAGAAATTAAACACCACTGAACACCACTCTAACCCCCCCTTTTCCCCTCCCCACAGCCACACATCTTTCTGCTCTACCTCCTACCTCTCCACATCAGCTCCTGCTTCCCTCTGGGTTTGGCACTCAGCAAAAATGGGGACCTAAGGGGAATGCCTGGATGGAGAAGGGTATTCATACACTTTGGTGCCTGTGTGTACTCTGATCCTTGACTCTGGGATGGACAAAGGTATTGTGTTACTGCTGTAAGAGCATTATCTGCTTATTCTGGAGGTCTCTGCAGCTGCTTGGCCGTTGACTCTTGAACGTACCTTAATGCCATAGAGAGAACGATACTCCTATCTGTACGATAGATATGATGTATGTGTCCACTGAAATTAAAAAAGTATTATGTGGTGAAATCCCTCTGGATTCTCTGCATCTTACTTCCAGCTGAAATACAATTGTGGATGCTCCGCTGGATGTGTTTCATCAGGGTAACTAGGTGGAAACAACTGTTTTCTAAGCATTGAAATAGTTTTTATGTATTTATTTAAAATCATAAATATGAGAAGACAAAAAAAACCCCAAACCCACACATTTGTAAGAATCATGAAGCAATAACTTTCTGTTTAAGTCTGGTTTCCTGGCACTGCTGCTCAGCCCTACCAGTGAAATACATGGAGGAAGGCTGTAGAGTCAAATGGAAAGTGAAGGGAAATATGATTCACCAGATATTTTGCAGCCTTATCATTAGAAAACTGAGTAGGTGGAAGAGCTGTGGCTGGATTAGGGATTCCTCATCCTTCCCTGCGCTCAGCTCCCTTCTCCCTTTTCACCTCTGACTCACTGAATGCAGAATTCATTAATGTGACAGTGATGTATTAGGCAGATATTTTGCCTCTCCTCCCAAGTCAATTCTCCTTCCGTCCCTCCTGCTCCTCATCTGCTTTCTTCGGCAGCATCCGCGTTCCTACCTTTTGGGCAATAACAGGGCCCAGAAAGGCTTTGGGGTAGTGGTTCCCATCTGGAACCCCTTTTCCCTGCGTCTTTGCCAAGTGTCTCACACATGCGGTGAATAAACCCTACGTTGTATTTTCCCTCCTCGCCACCATTTGATGGCCATTTCCTGGGACAGCAACATAAGAAAAATAATTAACAAAGCTCACAGCAATAACAAACCTGGAAAATCTTTGCCCTCCAATTCAAATGTTTGGCATTATCAAGGAGAAGAAATGTGAAATGGAAACACTCTTTAATTCATTAATGTGGTAATTGATTTCACAAAATTTGTTTGCAGTCACTTAGAGCAGTCTCTCTCCTCTGCTTTTTATGAACTGCAAGTACAAAGCGTTAAGTACGGAAGACAAGGCTGCCACTTGCACAAATAAATGAAAATACTGATGTAGCATAAGTTGCCTGAAAGCAAAAATCAAATTCCTTCCTGTTCTGCTGAATTTGGTATGCATCAAAAATACAAACTTTCTGCATTTCCAGTACTCTGTGAAGAAGAAAATGGCAATCTTTTTTCCCCATTAACAACAAGCACCTAAGGGGCAATCAGAATAGAGTAACAGAGAGCAGCCCAACTCTGTGAATTTATTTTTTTGTCAAAAAAGCCTTGCATCAGTCTATTGTCATAGATGAAGGCTAGTGAGAGAATTGGGACTTAGAAATGAAATGCAGTTGTTGTCATACAAAGTGTGTCTCCTTTCAAAAACACTTCCAATGGTATTTATTTTTTTTATTGATTTCAAGAAGCTCTGGCTACAATACAGATCCTCTTTTGGCATGACTGCTTCTCTTGAGAATATTTTCCAGGTGTTCTCTTAAACACAGATGTATAGCTGAGAAATCAAATCAGCAATGCAGCAGACAAAGGGAATGGCTTCAGAGGTTCACCCATTGTAATGGTTTGGCATTAGTTTCTCGGCATCTTTGCCTGGACATCTTAAGCCAAAGATGCTATTGCTCTCAGGAGAGAAGAATCCTTCTTCTCCCACTTTCTCTTTAAAAGTCTAATGCACATCCAGAATGTAAAAATGACACTCCTGGAGACAGAGAAAAAAAGTGCAGGTTGCTTAATTTGAAAGAAAACAAAATTTTCTTCCATTTTATTTTAAGTGGAGATGGGCTTTAATAAAAAGGGTTGCTGGGTGGGAAGGGGCGTCTCCTCCCTTACTTCTGATGGCAACAAGACTGGATGAGCCGGCATGGCCCTGACAGGCAATGGGTGTTTCCCTCACTGAAATTGAATCTAAATTTACCTCTCATGGGTGTTGTCCCCCCCGCATCCCCCCAGGTATTTTTTGCTGGACAGCTGTCAACTGAGTGACCAGTTTGGGTCATCTCCATGTAAAGCTTTGATTCTGAAAAGCAGTTTGAGGCTGAAATGCAGCTGCATTCAGGGCGTGAAGGGCCTTTCTAACGGAGCACAGTGGAAATGGCAACCGTGAACCATGGACCAAGGTTGTTTCTTCCCGTTGCTTTTCAACGTGTGTTTCTCTGAGCGGTGTCAGAGAACAACCTGCCTTGATGAAGATGGAAGGACTACAATGTACTAATGCTTGTGATTATTGCTATTGTGAAGCTTCCAACTATCTGGGGTTTAGGAAGAGTTCAGGCATCTGAAAATGCATTATCTTAACACTTGGCAAGATGAGAATTTGGAGGAGAGAGTATTAAAAATTTGCCTTTCATTAACACAAGCTAATTAAATCATTTAGCTAGCACGTTCAGTACTGAGAGCATGCAGCCATGTACTATTTTGAGGTTTCACTTGTTTTTCTGCCAAGTTCTAGTCTCCAGACCAGCTTTTTTTTTGAGTGGGAACTAAGGACTTTTGGACAATGTCAGGCATCATCCACTGGATCTGCTAATTTGTGGTTAGATTGTGCAACTCTTACCCAGCCAATGTGGCTAATTTTAGATGTGCCTCGCAGGGCGAGTGCGGGATGGCTTTGCATAAGTACAGGCTAGAGGAACAGCCCCGAGCACAAGGATTAATTGTATAAGAATTTAGTATAAGCATGAGTAAAGCTCATATGATGTAGCCTTTTCTTTTCTTTTCTGTGTTGTTAATGTGAACTTTGCTGTAGCCAAGGGTTTCCTGAGAATAAACACCTTTTCTTTCTCTGTAGCAGAACGTCACTCCTTCTGTGGTTTCAGCACACAGTCTCAGAAAAGGGGCTTTCTCCTGTTTTCTTGTGGATTCATCTCCTTGCCATTATCCTTCTCACATCTTTGTTAGATGTAGCCTTTTTTTTCCTTTAATAAACTTATTTTTAGCTCTATGAAGGACACTTGAGATGATAGCATCTGTGCTGGTTTTGGCTGGGGTAGAGTTAATTTTCTTCATAGTGGCTAGTATGAAGCTATGTTTTGGATTTGTGCTGGAAACAGTGTTGATAATTCAGGGGTGTTTCAGTTGTTGCTGAGCAGGGCTTGCACAGAGCCAAGGCCTCTTCTGCCTCTCTCCCCACCCCACCAGCGAGGAGGCTGGGGGGGCACAAGGAGTTGGGAGGGGACACGGCCGGGACAGCTGACCCCGGTGACCCAAGGGATATCCCATACCGTATGGCATCATGCTGGGGGAAGAAGAAGGAAGGGAGGACATTTGGAGTGATGGCGTTTGTCTTCCCAAGTGACTGTTATGCGTGATGAAGCTCTGCTTTCCTGGCTCTGGCTGAACACCTGCCTGCTCATGGGAAGTGGGGAATGCATTCCTTGTTTTGCTTTGCTTGCGTGCATGGCTTTTGCTTTACCTATTAAACTGTCTTTGTCTCAACCCACAAGTTTTCTCACTTCTACCCTTCCGATTCTCTCCCCCATCCTGCCTGGAGGGAGTGAGCGAGCGGCTGCGTGGGGCTGAGCTGCCAGCTGGGGTCAAACCACGACAGCATCCTTCCCAGGCAGCCATGCTGCTGCCTAAGCAACCATATTCTTTCTGGAGTATTTAATGTAGGGTGCGGTTTTTTCCCGGGTAAGTAGTAAAGCTGCCCTGAAATACATGTGGTGCTTGGCCTGGAGTTTTATTTCCCAGGAAAGGCTAAAATCCAGAAAGTCAACAGTAAAAGCCTGGCTGACTCGAGTGAAGGGCAAATGAAGGGGGAGTAGCCAGTATATAACCTTGATAAAACTGGGAATATGTGAGTACATTGCATCCAGAAGGAACGAAACCCTGACCCAGCATCTCCCTCAGCAGACTGCAGAACCTCAATGCACCACTCCCTGCTCGTCCCCCACGTTTCAGCTCTAAGTGAAGGCTGGGCTGCCCGGAGGCGAGAGTGTGTCCGACCTGCTGTATCCCCAGAGCGGCTTACCAGGGCTTGCAGAGGCTTGCGCCTGGCAGGGGTTTGGCTAGCAAGACCGAAAGGAGCCTAGTGAAAGGAAAGAGAGAAATCTGCAATGAAATCTGAGAGGAGACTTCGTACTGAGATGATTCGTGCAGAAGAGCCAAAAAATTGAAAGCAGAGTTTATAATGTGTACAAAAGTGCTGAGATTAGATGCTGATGTTTGCCATCAACTTCAGTACACTTTGAAGAAGACTCTTCCTGTGCTGCTCCTGCTGGGTTTGGTTCAGTTCATCTTCAGCGGAGCTTTGCCTGGTGAGACTAAAGCTCCAGCACCTTTCCCAAGGGCAGCGTGAGCACCCTCACAGTTACGGCCGGCAAGGCGTACTGTTTAATACATGCCATTTCTCTCTGACCGTAGGACCCTAAAGCTGGCGATGCAGTATTGCTAACAGAAACCTTTGCAGGGAAGAAATGTTGGGGGGAACCATTGCTGCAGCCCAGGGAATGAGGAGAGGTGGGCCAGGGCCATAAATTTGATCTTAAAGGTCTTTTCCAACCTAAATGAATCTATGATTCTATGATTTGTGTCTGGCTGGTTCTCAGCAGCTCATAAGAGGCAGTTTACTCAGTCTCATCCCTTCCATTAACACGGTCATCCTAGGGGAGTTCCCACTTGCTATCTAGTTTGAGATGTACATTCTTTTCTTCTCACTGCTGTCATTTTGTTGTCATAGCTCCTAACTGATTGCTTGATGCTGTTCACTCCTAGCACCAGAGCTCAGGTTTTATTCCTATGACCAGGAGCTTACAAATGTCTTTCGCAAAGTGCCATGTGCAGCAGAGCTCGGTACCACCAGGTACCACCACGTCCATCGCTCCGGGAAATGGTGCCTTTTCCCACCATTCTAACCTCAATGCCTGGCTCACTGCTAATTTACAGCCCTCGTAACACAGCTATGCCTGCCTGGGACTGCTTAATGCAAACTCGGCTACAGTGGGAGAAAGTGCTCAGGAGGAAAAGCAGGAGAGAGAACAGCCTCTGTACCATAGCAGGAGACCGTTTTGAAGGAGGGAGCTTTGCAGATGTTCATGGAAACCTGCTCCAGGTCTGGAAGGACGTGCACAGACAAACGCTTGAGAACTGGATGCGGGGAGGCACCGTGGTCCAGTTGGAAATGGAGAACGACAATGATTAATGCGGGATAGGAGATGATAGCTAGCAGGGCGTGGGCTGGAAAGGAGTTTGCAAGTGGAAGCCAAGAGCCCTGGAAACCCACGAGCCCCTTATCTGACCGCTCTCTCCCGCCAGAGAAAGTGAAAGGAGGAGGCTGTGGAGCAGGGCTGGCGCTGCCTGGCCAGGGCGATACGGAGCGCTCTGCACCTGCACTGGCTGCCGGCACCGAAATGAAAAAAATGGAAAGCACAAAGAGTGATTATTAAGTGGAAAGAGCAATTATTAAAACCAACAAAAGTTGAGAAAGGGCTGCTGTGCTCCTGCCTTGGCCATTGCGCCCAAGACATTTCAGAGATGTCCTATCTAGCTGGGATCCAGGCTCCATCAGACTAATTTTGAATTTAAAAGAGCTCTAATTAAGCCATTTACTGCTCTCTCAATTGCATATGAATCAAACCATGGGCCCCAAACAACTAAAGTTAGGGATGGCTTTAACCCTGCCTTCAAGTGCAACCGTAACAGCTTGTACCTTGCAGTGGGCAGTGGGGTAAGGTGAGGAGAGGTATGGGGGAAATAAGGGGTGCAATAAATAACAAGTTGCCGTGTTCGCCCTGTGCCGGGCAGTGTCAGGACACCCCTCATGTCTTGCTGTGCCGATTTTTCTCATTACTAAAATGAATGGGGGGGGTGGGGGGTGTGGTGGGTGTGCGCACACAGCGCCCAAGCACAGTGCTTTCCCAATCTGTGCTGGGCTTCTAGGCATCATTACATGAACAGCAAGAAATAATGTCACTGGAAGAAATGCTGCTGTTCAAATGACTCGCTCATGGCTTTGTTTCAGCCGTTACAACATTGCAGAACTAATGGCCAATGACCAACATCATAGCAACATCTTTGTCACAAATGAATGCACACACCGAGCTTTATTTCTGTAATGTCATCAGGCTGGCAGATAATGAGAAAGAAGAACTTTTCCCTGTAAATTGCAGCACATGTTAAAAATCACAAGTAGAAAGCAGAGGAACTTGTGAATCACCTCACTGATCAAGAATTTACAACTCTCAGCCCTGGTCAGAGCAGGGAAACATGGGGCAATGACAGAAGTCTGTGTTTGCTGAACAAGCTGTACTAGCAAGATGTGTCTGGGAGGCGAAAAGGCAATGAATTAAATGCAAAAAGAAATTAAAAAAGCAAAGAGGAAAGGAAGAAGAAGAAGGAAAACACAAGAGAGAAAAGGAGGAAAAGGAAAGAAAGAAAATAAGAAGGGAAGAAATACATCAATTTGTTAGTCTAAAACTGCCCAGAGGATGGGGACAGGACCCCTCTGAGCTGCTGCCCAGGCCGGCCCTGCCTGAAGGCTCTGCAGAAACGCTGGGGCTGGGCTCGGCAGTGCCTGCCGCCAGGGCTCGGTTCGGACACGGGGCAGGTTGGGCCGGTCCAGCGCTTGCCCATGGCCTGCCGTGGGAAAAGGGACACGAGGTGGGGCTTGGCTGGGAGCATTTAGACACTGCACAGGGCGACCAGCAAGAGGGGAGCAGGTGGCTGGGCTATAGAACCAGGCAAGCAGGAAAGCGGGTGGAGGACAGGGCTTCTGGCATCTCCCCAGGCTGCGGGGCCAGGGGAGGCAGTGGGCTGGCTGGCCAAGGGCTGGGCTGGGGACACACAGTGCTGGGCAGCTGCCCCAGGCATGGGCTGCTCTTTGGGGCCAGTCTCTCCAGGACCACCTGGCTAGAAATGCTTATTGCTTCTTCAGAGTGGGGCACTGGTGTCACAAATCTCCAGTGCGGCAGTTTGGGGTGGCCCTTAGGAGCACCCAGCCAGGCGGTGAGAGGCAGGGGTTAAGGAGGCACAGAGGGGCTTTCGCCTGTGCCGCGCAGGGTCCCCAGGCATCTGCGATTGCTGCAGCAGACACTGTGATCTCCGCACCAGATTCCCTTTGATCAGTACCGGCTTTGTTCATTTTGTGAGCCCTTGACCTTCCTGTTCCTTTCAAATAGTGCTGAAATTTCTTACCTGGACATGCTTGAAATGATGTCCCCTAACATATACCACCCTCTTCCCACCACCTTAGTCTTCCAGTTCAATCATTCACTGGCTTTAGCACTGAACTCTATTCTCGGGAGCCAAATAATAACAACGCTTCTTCAAGAGCAGCTTTAAGTTGATAGGAGCAGTAAGTCAAGAGGAACAATTTAAAAAAAAAAAAAGAATCAATATGTTTTATAGACAAATGTTACTATGTCATTAATACTGCCTTCATTTGCTAAGTCTTTTTACAGCCCACTTAGCCTGCAATCTGCCTGCTGCTGGCTCTGAGCGCTCTGCTAGATCGGGCAGGGACAGTAACGGCGATCGGCTTGCCTAGCTGGTTTTTTTATGCTTAGTTTCACTTGAAGGGTCTCCGCTGCAATGTTTGTATAGAAACACTGCAGAGAGATGGTTATTTATTTAAACCATCTGTTTCCATTGGCACAAAGACAGCCCATCGTAATATTTCTGTTGGTCTTTGCACACCTGGCAGCGGCCGTACACGTTAGCAGATCCCGCCGTTACAAACAGTCCATGCTTGTTTGGCGCAGGTATAAATAATGCCTATCCCTGAAGGCAATGCCCTTTTTCTACTGCGCGAATTTCTCATCCTCCAGCCTGGGAATAGCACAGGAATTATAACTGGGGGGGCGTGGGGGTGGAATTCAAACTGGCATTTCTACAGCAGTTTATATCAGCCTTTCTCTTCAGCAAAAGCTTTTTGTTTGTGTTTGGTGCAGGATAAATATGGCCTCTAACCCTCTACATGATGAGGTGTTACGAACATGTCTTCTCATGAAAGGCCGAGTGAGATACGGAGTTGGAGCAAAAACCAGCACTGAGCGGTCTCCACATCACTCTCCCCCGGGGCTGTTATCACTGGGTTTTGGGGACATGTTATTCCCTAACTGCAAAACATCCCCATGAGCTCCTGACCCTGCTTCTGGGCTCTAACTCAAAGTGGGTCTGTCTGGGGCGCGTGAAGGAGCACTCTAACTGTGAACGTGGGCTTTGGTGGGTGCTGCCTCTTGGCTATGTGCTCTGATTTCTGTTTTCACCCCCCTCTCAGGAGACAACATGAACGTGGTCCCTGCTACCTCAGATTCCGCAGTCCGGTTTCCCATGTGGTGGTAAATCCGCGGTGTCAGCAGGCCCAAGGTGCAAGAAGTGGATGGGAAAACCCAA
Organism: Cariama cristata; assembly: GCF_000690535.1. NCBI lineage: Eukaryota > Metazoa > Chordata > Aves > Cariamiformes > Cariamidae > Cariama > Cariama cristata. The sequence continues at coordinate 9,819 of NW_009637276.1, read as the reverse complement.
CCATCAGTTTCCCGTGACCAGGTAAGTGTTGTTACCACCCGCTCCAGCATAAAGCCACATTGTACCCGCACACAACAAAGAACTTGCTTCTCCCTGCCAGAGATGTCATCAGTGGAGCCCCTGGGTAGCACTAAATTAGGTGTGAGGCTGAAACCACTCATCTATAATCAGGCAACAAAATCAAACTTCTTTAATGGTACATCCAGACAGTAAAAATAAGGCCAGTGTAACTGCGCTAGCAACACCGGTAACAACAGCGTGAGACATCCTTGAGCAATTTGGCTGCGTGCTCGCCTCCCCAGCTGGCCGGCAGCACGCACAGCCTGCAGCGGGCAGGCCCCACGCCTTTAGTCAGCCCCTTCTCTGCGGCGCACAAAAATTCCTCGCTTTTCTCCACCCATTTCGCCCCCGGCGATCCTGCCTGCACCTGACAAGCAGGCTGCGCGTACCGCAGCCGGAATCCAGGCTGGGGCAGGTGCTGCAGGCAGGATACGTACCTTGCACAGCAAAGCCCCTTTAGCATCACCTTTGCAGTCACTTTTACTGTCACCGGCAAACAGCAGATGCCTTCAGGCGGCGATTCGGCAGGACCAAACGCGGTGGCTTTGTGGGGAGCCTGCACACTGGCAGTCCTTAGAGAACGGGCACAAACCATCCTGGGAGCAGAACCAGAGACCTTGTCACCTGTCTCGGCTCTCACCACAGCTACGAGTATTTATTGTATTTGCTCCTATTTTCTTTTCCTGGTCCAAAGATTCTGGATTTCCTTTGTATAGCGTGAAACCACCGCAGCAGCAGGGCTGGCCAGGGACTCCTCTCTTGCTGCCCTGTATCTGTGGGGGAGTGAAACTTTGAGGAAATCAGTGCGTTGGTCACATATTCCCTCAAAAACCAGCTTGTAGGATACGGGCTCTGTTAAGGCAGGTGGCAACGTGGTTACAGCTCCCCTTGATGGGATGAGAGAACAACCCGCCCTGTTCCTGACCCACCTTGTGCGTACGCACAGCACCCACCCATGTAACAGGCACCAGTGCTTTTGCCTGTTGGAGCAGGGCTCTTGGCGACGGCCACAGGCTTTTGTGTCACTTGGGTGTCCCCTGGGAGCACGAGGGCCCTCCGCAGCTGGCCATGGACACCAGCACAACAGAGCCTGGCTCCAGCCAGACCGAAAAATAAACTGCGAAATACAAATGATGTGTTTTCGGTTGGATAAGGTAGCAAGTGACAGAATATTTTACAATTGCCCTATTGGTGCAATTTGCCGGTCTTGTCCTTTGCTGGGTTTGGGCCCATCAGGCTCCGTCAAAACCGCACGCTTTGGTGTCAGCGGAGCTCTGCGTGGGGAGCAGAGCGTGCTGTAAGGCTGCTGGGTTTTGGCACAGGAAAAGCCCTGGGCTGGCTGCTGGCAGTTGAAAGGCAGGAAACGGCACTGCTTTGCGTTTACCCATCGTCCAAACAAGACAAAGAGCTAGTGTGATAGCACGAATATGTGGAAAGAAATTCCACTTCAAGACATGCTAAAATACCTTCGACACAAAAAACCCTCATGGCCCGGGCTGCACAGGGGTGACTGATGGTGGAAAAGCCATCAAACATCTGGGTCATTTTGCATCAAATTGCTATTAAAACAACCTGGGCAATAGGGCTCAACAAAGCTGCGCTCAGATCACTCATCTAGACAGGCCAGCTCTTGCCCAGGATGAAGAAACAGCCAGTGACAAGGGACTCGATGAGATGATAACAACAGCAGCACCTTCCACTTCTGTAAATGACTTATTTGCACAAACGTGCTGTTCTCTCCACACTTCTGCAGTGTTTTGCAGTGAATGGGATAGAGTATCAACCCAGCCTGTACAAAACCTGCCTTAAAAACTGCTGGTTCTAGGAGGAAGAGATACTTCCTCTGAAGTGGCTGAGCTAAACTATTTCCAAGCATTTCCAGTCTGGATCAGTCCAGTCACTAAACCCTTGGATCAAGTACTGCTTTCAGTTACACCTGTAACAAGCCTGCGGTAGGTCACTGGTGGTGTTCCAATTTATACCAGTTCAGAAAACAGTCAGGAATGGGATACATATATATATATGTTTTCTTAACCCTCAGTTACCTGGTTCTAGGGAAAAATCCCACTGATTCAAAGGCACGTCTGGTTGGGTGCTGTACAGGTAAGAGGAGCCCTGGCCCTGCTGGCATGGATGACAGCTGTTACTGGTTTGGCATCACCTCCCCGGGCAAACCATGCTGTGGGCAAGGGCCACCTACTTTCTGATTGCCTATGAACCTGCAAAGGCTTGAATGCACACATACACCCCCGCCGAGTAGGTGCTTCATGAATAAAAGCTTCACAGCTTTTGTAAAAGTGAGATAAAAAGAGAAGCAAATACACCAATATATCCTCTTATTGCTGCTCCAGCTGGGAAAAAAGAGAGCAGAACTTCTTTTCTGAAGGTAATGTCCACTGACTTCCAGAACCAGCCAGGAAGATACCACCGAGTCTCTCGGGGCCTGCAGTCTCAGAGGTTATTTATAAGCCGGTTTAGTACCACAGTTTATTCTGAAAAGCCTAGCTCCTAGCAAAAACGTGTGGCTGTTCCCCTCCAGCTGTACAATGGGTATAAAAGCCAGACAGGCTCTAGCTGCAGATGGGATGGCTCTCTGCTGTTACAGCAACAGGGCAAGACAGCAGGTGTGTAGGAGGGGGTGCGTGTGTGTGTGTGTGAGCGTGTGTGCGGCCCTCATCTCCGCTCCCAACGCAAGCACCAACTCCTCTCCCAGCCGTGACCCGCAGAGGTAGCCAGCGGTGACACACGCTTGACAAGATGCCCCAGACCACAGCACTTTTTCAAGCACTGATGTTTTCTTTATGAGGCAAGTATTACTGCAAGGGTTTAACTTTTTTATATATTCTCCTAAATGAACAATAATAATAAAAAAAAACCCCACAGTGTTCCTCTCTTGGAGATTTTTTGCTGCTGCTGTAACCGGTACTGAAAGAAGAGGAAGGTGCTCCGCGTCCCTCAGACAAGGCACAAGCCATCAGACTGGCTTTGGCTGGTGTGTCGGCAGCGAGGTGCTGGGGGGAGCTTTGGAAATGGGCCCTGGGGGGCTCTTGGGAGGGGGAAACATTTCTGAGCCATTGCTGCTGCGTGGGCCGGCCTGTGGAAAGGGCTGAGCACAGAAACCCTGCAAGAGGTAACACATTACTGTGGCTCTGAAATGAGAAGGGGCAAATCTTCACCAGGATGCATTTTGCCTGGAGAGAGCTGGAAAAAAAAAAGGATGTGAACATTAAAAGCATTTAAGAAATACCAGGTATCTCTTTTCCATAGCAAAGGTAAGTGATTTAGACAAATAAACACAGTTTTACAATTTGTACCTGCAATTTTGAGGTGATTATATTTGCTGTTAAACAGCTAGTGTCTTTCCTTAGCAGCGAAGGATTGCAACACCCTCGGTGGACAGTGCTTGGAAACGCTCTCGAAAATGCCAGTTATTCCCACTGCATCCCCAGCAACATGCAATTCCAGTTTGTTCTTTACAAACCCAGCACAGATGGTGCATTACATGCTTTGGCGGATGCCGACCCGCTACTGTACTTAGTGCAAAACCCAGTGCTGCTTCTTAGCTACAGAATAACAAGAAAATGTGTTGTTTGGGGTAGATTGGGCTCTGTAATCCCAGCACCGTCAGTCAGATTGAAAGTCTGATTCCTTAAAAAGCAAAAGCTCGGCTGTAATACCATGGATATATACACACGGATAAAACAGAGATGGCTTTGACGTACAGAGTCATTCATACAACATTCCTGTCATGTCACAACCGCATCAGCCTAAAAGCTTTTCTCATTCTGTTACAGATCCCGAGCGGGGCCGGGGCCGGACTCTGCCCACGGAGGCTGCCAGCTCTACGCGACATCCTCGCCTGTTTTGCACAACAACGGGCCCTCAGCCACACAGCTCGGCAACCGTGCGGGCAGGTGAAGTCGCCCGACAGACCACCCCAAGAGGCAGAGCCAGCGTGGATGGTCACGTTAAGTCATCTCCCTACTCATCATCATTCTGAGGACTGAACTCTACTTTGACATGTCGTAAAAGCTTTGGTGCAAAATGGTGAACTTAGCATGTGTTTTGGTGGGTTTCTGAAGCAAGGTCTCAGAGATGTAGACATCTCAAGATGTCTCAGCTGGCCACCTCTGTCCTGGTGTGCCCCCACTGCCACCTCGGAGAGTCAGTTTGGTCCCTTATCCAGAAATACGGCCTAATGAACCTAGCACTCCGCGAGACAAATGAATTTTAAACTGGGTTTCTTTGGTTTTGGTTTTTGCTTTATGCACCCAAAGTTCGTAGTAGCTGGGTGAACGCTGGGTGGCTGCAGAAAGCTAAAAACAAACGAAAACTGTCACTAAATGAAATACCTAAAAGTCAACTATCAACTACAGGCTGTAGTGGCATCCCCGGCCATGGAGCGCTCTTCCCTCAGCACCGCCCGGAAAGCGAGCCGGGGTGGGAGCGTGTCGCAGGAGCATGGACGTTGTTTGTTGCTTCTGCGTAAGCGTTGGCGGTGCTCTTGTTCCCAGCACACATGTGGGGTGAGTGGGTTTCTTCCCCATTCCCTCTTTGTCAGGGCTTCTTTTGGTACGTTACGCATCTTGGGCAATGCTTACGGCTCGTGCTCTCCCTGACCACCCCCTTCCTTCCCCAGAGCTGACATCTGCAAACTCGGAGGGGAGTGCAAAATTCTGGCAAACAACTTTTTTAGCCCGCAAAGGCAGTGATGTGGGTAGGAGAGGTGCTCTTCAAGGGGAGGTTTTGCACGTAACTGAATTTCGGGTCTGCTCTCCCCAGCAGCGTACTTTGGAAACGACGCTGTGCCAGTCCTCCCCAGTGACTCCAGTTATGTGCTACAGGAGAAACAGGATCACTTGGACAGGCGAACCCCAGCACGGCACCAGCGTCCTCTTCATTGCAAGCAGTAATGGAAGCACGAGAATAAAGCTTGGCTTGAGGTATTGCTGAAGCAGTAGGCAAATGTGAAGCTGTGATGTGTGAGGTCTGGGTGAGCCTGCTCCTGAACCTGCTCAAACTCGGCCCCGCAGAAGCCTTGGTGCGCGCCGCTTTGCCTCTATCCTGTCTCCCTCTCTCTCTTTCTCCCAGAGCAGAGCTGCTTGGTTTTTGCGTTTTTTTTTTTTATTCCCTTGTCTGACTGGTTTCCTAATACGAGTGGGCAGAAGATGCGGTCAGTCCATGTGCCAGCAAACTGGCCATCGCTCACCCAGACAGGCACCCGCAGACAGACAGGGAAGCAGAAAGTCAGTGTCCTTACTGAAAACGTAGCTCGTTGGCCGCAATTATTTATAGCAACTTGGTACATGTGCCTGTCTCTTTCTCCACATGGCGACAGGCATCACTCCCAACCACGACCGGCTCTGGATGCCATGGTGCGGTAACCTCACTTCTCTTGGTTGTAACTGTGGTTTTGGGCCATCTAGAAATACACGACTCGACTGTCTTACCTGCGAAATGCCACTGGGTTTCTGGAGAGAGCACTTGGCCTTTCAGGGGTGAAGCACCTGGTTCCTTCTCCCCGCGGGCACTTGCTCCCTCCAGGCCCAGGGAAAACCAGGGCAAGAACCTGCTCATCTCCTCGGGGACAGCCCGCTGCAGTGGAGCAGCGCGTGGCCAGGCTCCTGCCCCTCAGAACCCCACCCCCTGCACTACTTCCACATGCTCTGAAAATGCGTCTTACGTTGCTCACAACGTATTTGCGATTTGATGTCTGTCTGGAGAATTCGGCTGTCTTCAGCTTTGGGTTGGAGCTGAGCAAAGGTCAGTAACAGAAACGTTTCGCAGGAGGCTGGATCCGAGCTCCACTTAGCGCAACGAACCCCTGGCAGCACTTGCAAGGCGGTGTTCGTCAGTGCTGAACCTCCAGCTACTCCTTAACCGTTTCACTCAGTTCAGATGGAGGACACAAAGCAAAGGGGGGACATTTCCAGAACAAACCTATCTTTTGGTTACACACGAATGTCTTAGCGTCCGCTTCGCTGACAAGCTGGAGCCCCACCCCAGCGATTCGTGCTCAGCCTTTGGGAAAAGAGTGAGACCGCTCTGAGGAAAATGATTTAAAATGCCTTCAGATGCCTTTTCACTTCTTTTTATTTAATTCCATAAATATTTTCATAAGGCTCAGTGTCTTTACAACACTTTTTTAAACACTTTTTTTTGTTTTATACACACAACTTTGACACTTGTTTGACAGGGTCAAACAGTCCAATATAAACAAAATAATAAAACTGGCAAGTGCGGATCAGCTGGGTTACCAAAATCCTTTTTTTTTTTTCTTTTTTTTTCTTTTTTTTTTTTTCTCTTACTGTTAAAACCCCAAAAGCACTAAAATATCAGTATTTGGCTTCAAACTAGAATTTTAAAAACCTTTTTTTTTTTTTTTTTTAAATTCTCTGCTACAAGTCCCTGTCGTCATAGTGCCTTTAAACTCCTACAGACTCTTCTTTTCTTCTTAAGGAAAAATAAGCTTGGTGATGCCATGCAGAACTTACAATAGCTACTAAATATACATGTTCCCTGAAATGTAGCTGCAATGAAAAGATGACAGAGCATAAAGAGAACAAAACCAGAAACCCAAAGCACCACAGTGTACTATCAATAACATTGCAACGGACGGCCAGTGACCATCCAGAAACTGAAACAAATTTCAAATATATTTCTCTATGTATTATTTTCTATTTACAACTGTTAGATGCACCTAGGTTGGTTCTTGTTTGATCTTTTTGGAGAGGGTGGGGAGGCGAAAGTCTTGAATTTAGATCCTCTGTTCTAGTCTCTAGGTCAAGGGGTAATGCATGTCATTTACCTGGGGAAGAGGGTGGGTTGTTTTTTTTTTTATATATAGATCCAGCCAGAGAAATACCGTAAACATGTAAGTTTGTTACAACTCTCTTGTTTCTGCATATGGAATGGCAAGTGGGTTCCTCCTGTCTGGCATTGAAATGAAAAGTCTGTATCAGATGCTCAGTCAAAACCACCCCAATCTGATTGCCTCCACGCTGCTTCCAGCGCTCGCAGCCAGATGAGGCTCGCAGCAAGATGAGGCAGCCCAGCCCTGCTCCCTACCGGGAAAGCCACAGTGGGTGGGGAAGGCGGGACCCAGGGCTGGTTCTTCGTTGTGATAACGCTCCATCTCTTGCAGCACCTCGGCCATTTATGGAGGGGAAGAGCTTTCTTGAATGCCATTGCCTGAGAGCCAAGCCCCTCTTCCCTCTGGAACAAACGCCTGCATCTGCTTTGCCGGCTGCCTGGCTTCGGCAAGCACGCGCAACGCTAGTTTGTTTTGGCTTTCCATTTAAGAAAGAAGCTGCGAGTCCAACAAGTGGCCTTGTCAGATCAAGCGAGTCTTGATTTATGATGCAAATAATGGTGTGGCGGTGGTGTTTCTTTTTTCCTAGTGCTGAATATTTAGGAAGCATCTTCTCATAAAAATTATGGATGTCTCATTCTCACTCTCTGAGGCACAAAACAGTAAATGAACAGGCTTAACTAATGTGCTTGTTACTTTTTTTTTTTCCCTAAGCAATTAAAAAGGCAAAGGAATAAGTGAAATTTTCATCATGTTGACAACAGTTTGTAATCTCTCTCTCTTTCTCTCTCTCTCTCTCTGCATCTCTCCAGCCATTCCGAAATTGTAAAGCATTTCAGTTAACTTCTGAGAACCCATCTCCTTCACTTCCTTAAATACCCATTCTGTTAAAGAAACAAAATAACATTTGCTACATATTCAATATTAAAATCTGACCATAAAAATGCAAAGATACAAAAGAGCATAAAAATAATTTCTGATATAAAATTGGGTTGCTTCCTATTTGGG
>NW_009637276.1:0-1905 GCF_000690535.1 Cariama cristata | reverse complement strand
CTCTTCCTCTCCAAAACACTAATCCGGCTCTGCTGTTTATTGAGAGTTTCTGGATTACTAAAAAGTGTAAGAGAGATTATTTTTGTACTTAAATAAAAAAATATAGCCACTGCCTTGTAATGTGCCCTAAATAAAACAGGCTCCATGGAAATAATGAAATCACACTCTCTGCTCTTCCCATCCGCTTGTATTTCTTAGGGGAGAAAAAATTTGTATCTCTACGCTAGTTGGCCTGGGGTGCTTATGTGGTGTATCAGATTCGAAAGAAAATGGTAAATACCGTCATCAATCACTTCATCCCACATTTTCAAAGGGGCTTGCAGAATAGCTCCGCAAAGTTTTTAAGTTCATCTTCTAAATCTGGTTAAACAGTCTCATTTGCCCTAGGAAGAAAAAAAATCATCCTAGTGCACAATGATTTGTTTTACAAGCTTAAACATAAGCTTTTGCATTTGCAAACAGATGTACTTAAGGCTGAAATTGTAGGAAGTGTCTTTGAAACTAGAGCTACGAATCTCCAGAGGGAGAAAAAGAGAGAGAAGGAGACCTGGAGAGTTCAGCTAAGCACTCCAGAGCCCTCTGACACTGATACACCTCTGCTGAACCACTGATGCCGTTTCGATTAAACTGATCACTAATTTAGATTAGGTCACGTAATCACAGTCATACAGCTAAACTTGTCGGTCACATCCGTATCTCTCCTCACAGGCAGTTCTCAACTCCTCTGCAGCTTGGGTGCGTTAAATATCAGGTCAATACTTCCAGTTACTTGGGCAATGATCCTCCCGCTAACGGGTCACTGCCGGCAGCTGGGGATCTGCCCGGGCGGTCAGGGCCCAAGCGGAGGCAGGGATCTTAGTGCCAGGGAGGGGAGCAGGCAGTGAGTGCAGTCACGGGCCTCCCTTTTGGGATCACTGCTCCTGTAAATGGCAATTAGTGCTTCATTAACACGGTACTGTGCAGGCGTGAGTGTGGCCAACAGGATGGGACCTTAGTTCCTGAAGAAAGAAAACTGGCCATTTGTTGGAGCCCAATAGCCAGTTTTCCTCTAGCTGGAATGGAGGGCATGAAGCCATCGGTTTTTAAGCTTTTATCTTTGCATGGAAAACAAAGATAGGAGTGGGCTTTTCAGAGTCGTGTCTCAGCTTAACAAGAAAATAAATCAAACGTAACCCCACAGAAATAAAACTAAATGCAACAGAAATAAAAGCCCCTGATGTCCTTTTCTCAGTCTTACTCTGAGTGTGAACAAATCACACTAAATTGAGAAAAAGACAGTGCTTAAAAAAAAGGCAAAAAATTAACGGAGGAAAACCCATCTCTCACTTCCTAAATAGCTGATACCCCTTCTGCTGGTTTTCACCTGCCCACAACAAAACAGTTAAAGCCAGAGAAATACTGCGCAGCAGAGCATGGTGCACAAGGGAGCACATCCAGACAGGCACGAGTCAGACCAGAGAATGCAGGACGGGGACGGGGAAAGGGTCGATGCTCTTCATTGAAATGGTAACTCCGGGGACAGCCAAGGAAGGGACGGAGAGGAAGGGAGAGGGAGCCGAGATCTCCCGGCACTCCAAAAAACAAACACACACACACCCCCCCGATAAATAAAATAAAATAAAATATACACCAATGTAGTCCATAAGGAACTTCAATGACGAACTCACACAAGCGAGAAAGCATTCTGGGATGCCAGTGACGACTTGAATGAAAATGAAGAAGAAAAGAAAAAAGAAAAAAAAAATAATATATGTCCAACCAATGGAATAAAATAAAATAGGTCACATGGTTAGAAATCATTGGTGCTTCCTAGTATCTAGTAGCAGATTGCTTCCCAAAAACAACAAAAAAAGTTTTTGGTCCTTCTATATATATACATATATGTATATATATTATTATTTTTAA
>NW_009637275.1:13599-20880 GCF_000690535.1 Cariama cristata | reverse complement strand
CGTGCGTGATCCACATGATGCTGTGCGTGTCTTACCGTATCGATCACGAGGTTTGTTTCGTGATGCCAAAAGGGGGGTTCCTCTTAAAGCGTTTTTTTTGGGGGGGCGGTGATGACGTGACTCATAATAAAAACCTTTTTAAATTTCAAGAGGAAAGCAAAGCTTATCCTTTCCCCCCTCCCCGTTTGGAACCGGAGCTTTTGTCGGCACCAGAGCTGAGCCGCAGCCCGGGGTGAGCTCATGACTGCGTGTGGCTGGGCGCAGCGAGGGAGAAACACGCGTGGGGTGGGAGCGGGAGACGGGAGAGAACCCAGCGGCCCCCGGTGCGGGATGCCGGGGGATGCCGAATTGGCAAGGCCGGGACCCAAACCGCCGTGTTGATGGGAGATGTGATGGTGTGAGAAGAGGAGGCGAGAGAAAAAGAGAGGGTCTGGTCAAGGTCGCTCGGGGGAGGGCTGGGCGGCTGCTTGAGTTGGGTTCAACAAGTTGGGATGCTCTGGGATTTCCAGGCCGTGAAGGAGAAGGGATGCTGGTGAGAAGCATCTCCTGGATAATGAACGCCACTGGTGCCTGTGGTCGGAGGGAAGGGTTGGTGGTTTAAATTCCTGGCTGGTGTATGGACCTCAGCCTTGAGCCTTTGGGTAGGGATGGGTGTAGCTGTACCATTTCTGAGATTCCCGTTTGCCTTTTGGGAAGCGAGGCGCTTCCAGGAGTAACAAATGATCCATACGTGAGGTCGCAGTCTGGGTCGCTGGAGAGGGTGGTCTGATGTCTACGTAGCAGGGGATGAATAGCAGGTAACAACCAGGAGAAGAGAGTATGAAAGAGGGTAGAAGTAACCTCCTTGTGGTTTGGGTACGTGCCGGGTAGGGAAGGGGTGCCCACAAAGTGGTACCCTATGGTCCCTGCCACGCCCAGAAGCAAAAGGCCAGCAATGACCCCAGCAAGCCATGGCAAAGCAGCACCCTGGGGAGAAAGATGCTCTTGTGTTGAGTCACTGTGTGTCGAGCGTGTGGAGAGCTGGGTTTTGTCCTCGGCTTTGCTCTACCTGCTGACTAGGGATGACGTGGCTTGGTGTCCTAAAAATGCTTGGGTATCTTCATGCCCTTTTACAGGCATCGGGGTGCTTTGAAAGGGTTGTGGCCTTGTGGTTCTGTGCCAAATTGCCTTGTGACAAAAAAGAAGGGAGCGGGTGGCAGGGTGGCAAGGGAGAAGAAGGCCGAGGCTGTCTCCAGGTGTGAAGGCTACCTCGAGGAATCATCTGCCCCTTGCAAGGAAAGGGTCTTGTCCCTTCGTCTCCATCTGCAGGAAGAGACCTCAGCCTGAGACATTTACATGGTGTAGGTGGGGGAAACCAGGTCAGAGAGTAATTTCCCCAGTTTCTGTTTGCTGGGGCCTGACTGGTAGCTGTGTGAGGGTTGTGCAGGCCAGAAACACCGACACGCTTGGCTTGAAAGACTGGTAAGGGTGGTATGCGCGCTGGCAGAAGGTTATTGGCAAAAATTGGAGGCAGCCTTGGGAGCCACTGCTCCTGGGAGCTGAGCAGGAAAGCGAGAGGCTGGAAGAGCCGTGACAGTAAACCCCACGGAGTACTTTTCTTTCCTCTGCCAGCCTTAGGACAATAACTGGAAAGCCTTGGAAAAAAGGAACTGTTAATATTTTTGGAAAACCTTCCAATCCCTCCCGAGACAGAAACATGATCAGTCTAAATTGTGCCAACTCAGGACTGGCCGTCTAAGTGCCAACTCCCGAGTCGCCTGCTCCCCCGTGCCTCCCTGGCACTGGGCTGCCTTCAATGCCACCAACCTTAAACACATAGAAAATGTCAGGTGCTTTTTCATTGACAACATTTCTCGGTCTGTGGGACTGCTGATGTTGGACCTTCAAGCTTCCTCCTATGGCTTTGAGGGTTCGGAAGCTTTTGTTTTATTTTAATAACTAGAGATTCACGCGTACTCAAATTCCAGGGACTGTGCTTCATTTAAAATACCAAGTATTGCCACAGCTTCGAGAAAAACAAACGGGAAGGTTGGCAGCGCTGTTGGCTGCCATGCCAGATGCCCTGGGGCAGGGTTGGGAAGCTCCAGCCTGGGAAAAAGCGGGCCCGTTGCTGAAGAGTGCGTGTTTGAACTGTTAGGAGTGACTGCCAGGAGAGCTCGTGGGCAGATCCGAGACTGGATTTATGGGCAGATCCGAGACTCGGTTTATGGGAACTTGGCACTTGGCATGGGGAAGAGTTAGGCCTTCGTTTCATGAGACGCCAGAGATCAGCGAAAGCTTTTCTTGTAAAGCAGATCAACCCAAAATAACAGCCGCTAATGCAACCGGTGTATTTATTACTGATGAGCTGAGAATAGTTGATGAAGGTCAGAAGATAAATAAAAGGGAGGTCCTGACAGGCCCTCCTACTTCTAGTCACAGGATTTTGTCGTGCCGTAGGGTTGCGTCTCCCTTCCCAGGGTCTCGGTTAGCGGTGCCCACCTTTGCTGGATAAAAGCCCGTTCGTTCCTTGCCCTTGGCACACTTGCATGTGGCACCTACGAGCTGCGACTGCTGTTTATGCTGAAGAAAAAAAACTCGAGTCGTGTAGAAAGCACGAGTAACCAAATGAACTAAATCATTGTTTTCTTTCTTTCCACAGAAAATCACTGCGCCCCTTATCTATGCTGTTTCCATTGCTGCTATTGGATCTCTCCAGTTTGGGTACAACACTGGAGTCATCAATGCTCCCGAGAAGGTGAGAGGGAGGATGAGCTGGGGAGATGGTACGAGCCAGGGGCTGATGGGGAAACAGTGGTGTAGAAAGGAGAGGAGATGTCTCCCGAGCGGCTAATAATTTGGTTCTGGTTCGTGAAGTCAAGAAGACATTCAAAACTCCCTCTCGACTACAACAACGGACAGGACAGGCACGTTTGGGGGAGGAGAGCGAGCAAGCAGAGAGGTTAATTCTCTCAATTAGGAGTACAGAAGGGGCAGGAGGGCTCCAGCTGCCATTTCCCCGTAGGTCTCTATTTGGTATGTGGAGGAATGTGAGCCACTTCAGTTTTGAGTCAGAATAAACCAGCCATGGCAGAAGGAATGCAGAGAGCAATGCGCAGAAAACAGTTGAGGGCTGGTAAGGATTACAGTTGCTTTAGCGTACTTTATCCCCAGGACCATCTCAGGCTGCTTTTATTTATTCATTCCTCGTGTTGAGGGTTCCTTGTAAAAGGGTTGTGAATTCTGGCACTCTGACCAAGTCATCTCATGACTGTAGACTGAAACAGAAGAGAAGAGATGAACATGAGGAATGTGGTTTTCTTGCAGCCGTAAGATGGTTCCTCTCTCTCAGGAACTGACTCACCCAATACCACATCCACCCTGTCTCCGGGAATAGATGTCGCATCACTGGGGGTGGGAGGTGGGGGTGTCCTGCCTAGCTAATGTCCTGCTGCCATCTGCTGGGGCCACGGCCCCCTCAGCCCTTGCAGAATGTCCCTCATTATCCAAGAGGAGGCCTTGGAGATCAGCCCTGTCACATTCCCATGGGACAAGGAAGGATTGTTTGACATAATACTGCAGTTTTTCAGGCTTGCCTCAGTGAAACTTTGTGTGTCCCTTCAAACAATTTCCATCTCAGAAAGCCTGTCTCTGCTGCCACAGTTCTGGTATTGCCAGAAATGTTCCCTTCCATTCTCTGGTCACGTTTTCTTCCTCCCTCTTGCTCCCAACTGTCTCGCACCCGCTTCCAAGCACCACCAGTGACTTGCATCATCCAAAACCATTCACAAGATAACCCTGTTTTCCTTAATAAACACTGGCCCACCTCCCCCCGATGTTCACTGAAGCAATCTCTCCCTCATCATGCCGCTACCCGTCTACAGAACTTCTCAGTGAAAGTTCCTCTTTCTGCACTCTCATTTTCTCCTCGTATGACTTGTTGCTGCCTACTGAATTTTTAGGGACTATCCTTCTTGCCTCCGTGAAAACAAAAGGAAGACCTTAGAAGTCATCTTCCCCTCTCCGCAGCGCAAAATGCCTCCCACTGGGTTGTAACTCTGTCCTCTCCTGATCTCTCTCGCAGATCATCCAGAGGTTCTTCAACGGGACCCTGTCAGAACGGAGCGGGGAGGTTGTCTCCCAAGAGCTCCTCACCTCTCTGTGGTCCCTTTCTGTGGCCATCTTCTCGGTAGGAGGTATGATCGGCTCCTTCTCAGTCAGCCTGTTCGTCAACAGATTTGGCAGGTAAGTTGGGAAGAGGGAGCCAAACCATTGGGGTATTTTTTTCCCTTCTGCAGTGGAGCGTTGGGAGGAAGAGGGCAGAGGTGAGGGGAAAGGAGGAGGAGGAGGAGGAGGCGGCGGCTGGGGAGGAAGCAAGAATGTGCGATGTGGGCTGCAAAAAGAAAGAAGGGGTTGTAGGCCAAGGCAGGAGCTGAACAGCAATTACTCTGTTGTCCTTCTACCCTTGAGACTGGGGGTCATGGGTAGGTTTACCCCCCTCTCAATGGTTTTCTCACTGTATTGCCAGTTTAAGCTCAGTCTTGACTACTTTACCCTGGCAGGAGGAACTCCATGTTACTGGTGAACGTCTTGGCCTTTGCCGGTGGTGCTCTCATGGCCTTCTCTAAGATGGCAAAGGCAGTGGAGATGCTGATCATCGGCCGCTTCGTTATTGGCCTCTTCTGTGGTCTCTGCACTGGCTTTGTGCCCATGTACATAAGTGAGGTCTCGCCCACCAGCCTCCGTGGAGCCTTTGGCACCCTCAACCAGCTGGGCATTGTCGTGGGCATTCTGGTGGCCCAGGTAGGCTTGACACAACCTGATCCTGTCCTCAGGGGGAAAGGAGGGTACGTGGTCCTCATGTCATACTCATGGGTGCGAGGAATTGGAGTATTTAAATCACTCTCTCTCTCCAATTCTTGGTGTAGATCTTTGGCCTGGAGAGCATCATGGGGACTGAAGAACTTTGGCCGCTGCTTTTGGGATTCACGATCCTCCCAGCTGTCCTGCAGTGCGTGGCTCTTCTTTTCTGCCCCGAGAGCCCCCGTTTCCTATTGATCAACAAGATGGAGGAAGAGAAAGCGCAAGCAGGTAAGAACTGATCTCTGCAGGGGCAGATCTCTCTATTCTGGCTCCCGGCCTGCCCCGAACTTTGAGTGGGAGGCCAGAGCTGGCTCTGGAGCCTGTGGTGGATCAGGGTGTGATGCCCGGAGGGCACCAGGCCTACCCTCCCATCCGTCAGGTTCCACCAGTGCCAGGAGGTGTGAGAAACCTGGCATCCCAACAGAGACTTTGGGTGGGATTAAGAGGTGATGAGTGGCACCTGGCCTGGTGGGATAGAGCAGGGCCAGCTGCTGCAGCTCTGTCAGCTCCTCCGGAAAGGCAAGAAATAGGCTGGCATTTAACAAAGAGCTCGGAGGGTGTTTCCCTCTCCTACCGCAGAGGGCTGGAGTCAGCTCTGGCAAGCGTGCGAACGGAATTAGGGATCAAACCCGAGTCTGGAGATCAAGCAATGTGAGCGGGACCTGTGCCTGGTTTCTATGCTGATCACAGCACGCCAGCCTTTGGGTTGAAAAGATGAGCCAGGCTGCACGTAGAGGCTCGGTCTTTCCCACGTAGCAGCCCCAAACACTGACTGGCAGGTGGTCCAGTCTTACCAGCGTGCCCTCTCTGAAATAGCGGGGCCTGGGGGTGGAAAAACCTACTGGCCGTGGGTGTGTTATACCTGGCATTTTTGGATTCCTCCCTCCAGTTCTCCAGAAGCTCCGTGGTACGCAAGATGTGTCTCAAGACATCCTGGAGATGAAAGAAGAGAGTGCTAAAATGTCCCAGGAAAAGAAAGCAACTGTGCCAGAGCTCTTCCGTTCTCCAAATTACCGTCAAGCCATTATCATTGCCATCATGCTGCAGCTCTCCCAACAGCTCTCAGGCATCAATGCTGTGAGTTTATCCTCCTGTCCCATCTGCTGAGCCTCCCTTATCCCCGGCTACACTTGCAACTGATGTTGAGAGAACTCTGCTTCCAAAAACCTCTTTGTGCCTTTACTGGAGATCACTGTTTTGTGATATCGCAGAGGTTGCTAAGATGGAAGGTGGAGATTATATTGGCTTTCACTTTTCCCCCACACCCTGGCAAGACATTGCAGCCCTGCACCAAGTGAATGAACCTTGGCTGGGAGCATGCTGGTTTAGGCTGTGGAGTGCTTCGTAGAGAGGCCCAACTCCCTGTTGGGCCTGCAAGCCGTTAAGCAGAGAATGAGGGACATGTTCTCCGACACTGGAATCGTGACAGTGTCCAACTTCTGCTTCTCTTCCCAGGTATTCTATTATTCTACTGGGATTTTTGAAAGAGCTGGTATCACGCAGCCTGTATATGCCACTATTGGAGCTGGCGTGGTAAACACCGTCTTCACTGTTATATCGGTAAGTGGAATGGAGCCTTATGGTGAGAGGTAACTTGTCTGCCTGGGCTTTTTTGGGAGATATGACTGAAGATGAGTAGCCACGTTGCGGCAAAATGTTGGGCTAGGCAATGGCCTGTGAGAGCAAAGAAAAGAATGCATTAAAAGCATTGTGGGAGGAGAGGAGAAAGAGATACTGTTACCCTTTTAGAAGAAAGGGAGGGTGAAAAGGAGTGCATGGGGGAAAAAGAAAGAGGAGAGAAGTCAGTAGCAAGAACTAGGGAGGAAAAACTTGTGCCAAGGATGGAGCAGCCTGGTGACTGGCACTGAGGGCTACAGGCAGATACAGGGAAGAGGTGCAGGGCATGCTGAGCAAAGGAGCCTCTCTGCTCTTGCTGCCAAAGTCATGAATTTATTTTTTTTTCTCCTTCTGCCACATTTCCAGCTGTTCCTGGTGGAGCATGCAGGGCGCAGGACTCTCCATTTAGTTGGCTTGGGTGGCATGGCTGTGTGCGCTGTTCTGATGACTGTCGCTTTAGCTCTGAAGGTGAGTAATCGGTGTTCTTGTCCACGCTGACCCCAGCAGGGGACCTATAGGGCTATACACATGCCTTGCCCTGCAATTCTGCCCTGTAGGCAGGTACAACTGGGGCTAGAGCCCAGTGTGTGGTGGAGCGCACAACTTCCTAACGGTGGAAACCGTGCCACAGTGTTCACGGTACAGCTGAGAAAGTTGTGGTACTGGAGATGGCATTGTGCTCTGCCAGGTTTGCCTCAAATTGCAGCTGATCGTGTTTTGTTCCCTCGCAGGACATTGTGGAGTGGATCAAATACATCAGCATCGTTGCCACTTTTGGCTTTGTGGCTCTTTTTGAGATTGGGCCTGGCCCTATCCCGTGGT
>NW_009637275.1:5616-13568 GCF_000690535.1 Cariama cristata | reverse complement strand
GGGTTTTTCCGCCGGGGCCCGCGGCCCGCAGCCATGGCGGTGGCTGGTTGTTCCAACTGGACCTCCAATTTCTTGGTGGGAATGCTCTTCCCCTATGCAGAGGTAAGGACCCGGTTTGCAAAGCACTGTGCTGCAGCACTGGAATACGTGTCCAGAGTGGTTGTAGATCTCCATCCTCCAACACATGACTGTATGGCCCTTAACAACCTGATCTCTCCTTGAAGTTGTCCCTGCTTTGAGCAGAGGGCTGGTCAGTCTCCCGCAGGTACCTGATTCTGTGTTCTGATGGTTGCTGAAGGTTAAGAGTGTTGTGGCTCACCTTATATTCTGCTGTCCTAACCGCTTGTAGCTTACAAACAGTTGGAAGAGCCATCTTAACTAGCACATCAAAGCTTTCCCTTTAAAAGCCTCAATTTTGATCACCCCCAGGAACATTAAAGCCTTCCAGGAACTCACAGGAACCTGATTGCATTGTTAAAAAATGCTCTGTTGAGGAAAAAAACCCAGTAAGGGCATTGTTGGAGAGAGGTGTTAGAATTTTGACCTGTCAACAGCAAATGACCTTACATTTAGGTTTGAGTTTTTCAAATTAAAACCTCTTGCTTTTGTCCTCCCTGCAGAAATTATGCGGCTCCTACGTCTTCCTCATCTTCCTTGTTTTCCTGGTCATCTTCTTTGTCTTCACATTCTTCAAAGTGCCAGAGACCAAAGGCAGGACTTTTGAAGACATCTCCAGGGGCTTTGAAGGACAAGCAGAAGGCAGCTCCACACCACCTGTAGAGAAGAACCCCATGGTGGAGCTGAACAGCATACAACCCGACAAAGAAGTTGCCTAAGATCTTTGGCACGCCCCTTCTTTGACTCTTAGATGCTTAAAGAGTGATTAAAGGAGTAAGCAAAGAAAACCGTGAGAACTGGGATGTTTCTCCCCCCCTCAATTGCTGCTATTTTCTTCTTTGCACCCACATACTCTCCCATTCTGCCAGGCTTACCGGCATTAGGCAAATCTGATCTGGGTGATCCCGTTTTCAAGTACCGGAAGGCACCTGGCACTTGCAAAAATAATCTCATCTTCCTTGTCACAAACGTCAAGAGAACAGAGAAGAGCTGGCAATATTTCTGCTTCTCTCACCTATAATTGCTATTTGGGCTTAACATAATTATGCACGTGGTGACCGTTCTGTATTTGAATTTAATGACTATTTTTGTAGTGAGTTGAAGTGACCCACTAAACAAGTCCCCAGCCCTTTAAGTCTACTTACTCTGTGTGCGTGTGCGCAGTGTTACACTGGAATTTAACAAGCCTACCAAAAAGCCATCTCTTTACTTTTTCCTATCCAGTGTGCACTTTTTTCAGCCTCAGGAAAAAGGGGACCAAGTTACATGCGTATTTTTTTCCTGCTCTTTTATTTTGTTTGGGTTTTTTTTTGTACAGACTGAAAGCATACTCTTAGTTGAGTTTATTTATTTGTATGTCACTTTGTAAATATTTATTTTTTTAATTGTGTATACAAAAGTGTACAGATAATTAAATCGCAAACGTTTAAGATAAAATAGGTGTTTTAACAAAAGATGCTGTAGACTTGAGGTGCAATAAGACTGTAAAGGAGAAAATGCGGTACTAAATGGGAGATTGGGCATTTTGAGTGGCACGTACAACAGAGCCAATTATGCACATGACCTTTCAGTTATTTGTGCCCTCTGGAAAGAAATTCCGAGAATTGCATACTAGTGAGAAGTAGTACGCTTGTTTGTCCACCAAAATCTCCGTTATTTGGGATTTTTTGGGCGGCAATTTTAAATACTGTTCCCAAGCGTTGATTGGAAAGCGTGGTATTGCAGCAAACGGGTGGTGTTGGCGTATGTTTTCAGTCACAGTTAAGCATTGTATGGGGTGATTGAGGGTGGTGATTGCAAACCAGAAAGTAACTTTTCCTGCCTTCTCTTCATTTTATTTGTTTGGCTTCTCTGCTGTATTCTAGTAGATCAGAAAGTCTGAAATTTTCAGATTATTTAAAGTTGTGTGAGGATAAAAATTATTTTCCAAAGCTGTATTTTTTTAGCAATTGTTCTTCTAAATATTAGACGCATGCAGCATGACCCTTCTGGACACGGGCATGGTCAGTTATGGCGTGTGTGAGTTTGTAAAGGTAGGGTTGCAGGACGAGAGACTGGAGCTACTGGAACTTGCTAGCTTAGCGGCGTGAAAGGTCTGTAAGTGCTTAGTCCACTGGTTGGTCGCAGGCCAAATGTTTCTGCCCCATGTGTCCTCTCTGGAAGATCTGCATGATGATGTCGTGATGCTCATCGGTGTGCAGCATGCTGTGTAGATGCGTATGGCTCCATAACGGTGCTTCTGTTCAAAGGGATGTGGCAGATGGTAATTGTACATCGGCAAATATTGGTCTCCCCACTTGTCACGCCGCTAGGCAATTGAGAGTACGTAGGCACCTACGCTTGCTGCCAAGCTAGCACAGTTTGGTTCTGGAAGATGAAAAGTAGCACGTACGGTAGCCTTGCAGTCTGAGGGGTGGGAGCTTTGCTGCACCGACGGCGGTGCTCTGTCGGAGACTCCAGGCCCGCGTCTGCCCAGACCTGCACAAGCTCTCTGAAGGTAGCATGGAGACAGGTCCAACTTAAACTCCTGCTCTAAGATCATCTACGTTTTTGGCCTTGATCAAACTCAGGTCTACCTGCAAACTCCTGCTGGAGTTCATCGCAGGATATCCTAGGAGAGAGGCAGATTCCAAGGTGGGTAAAAGGAAGAAGGGCTCAGATGGGCAGGAGTGACGGCAAAACTGTCATAGCGTGGATAGCCCAAGCGTTCACGACAACCTACTGCTTCAGAATGTTTTCCGTTGATGTATATTCTGGGTGCGTGTATTGGGCGTTTTCAGTAGCTAAAGTGATGACATTTCTACCTTCCCTGATGAGAAACAGTTGCAAAGATCAGTAAAATCTGCTGCTGTGAAATACTTCCTATGACTTCATTTGAAATACTGCAGCTTTGCACAGTGCAATCTTCTTGCATCCAATTTTCCCTCGCTTTCTGTCAGGCTTCCGTGCCAGATATTTATTCTCAGAAGTGTATATGACTTTCCCAACTTTCATATTTTTGACTCGGCTAGATTTCTGAGCCCTTCCGTTAACCCTCCAGCAATTCCAGACATGGTATTTCTATAGGGACATCTATATGTTACGAAATTCCCCCTACAGCTGTTCATAAGAACATTCCATACTTTGCCTAACAGTTGTGTGTTGACTTTGACTTAAATGTGTCGGTCTTTCTCACATGGTCTCTCTTTTGTTTTCTTTTTTCTGTAACAGCATTGTGAATATTTTGGAGGAGTTTTATATGCTTATGAATGTGGTTATTTCCTGTTTTTAAAATAAAAACTAAAACTAAGTATCTGGCTTGGATTTTGCTTTTACCCTGTAGGTCTTCTGCTTCCTACTCCTTTATCCCAGCCTGGGATTACATCCTGGAATGTCCCCAGTATCTGCCCTGCAACCTTTCTGGCTAGCCCAGCACCCTGGATTTGCTGGTTTATTCTAGTAGAGATGACCGTTTCTCTCGACCTCCATGCATATGACCTTAATAAGTTCCCTTACTACTATTCCTTAGGAGTTTTTTTTAAACTAAGAAGATCCGATTCTCCAGCTCTCCTCTGCCCAAATCCTTTTGTTTGCATCCAAATCCTTTCCCAGTAACAGGAGGGGAGAGGGAAGTGGCTGGAGGTCAGGAATCCTGCCCGGAGCTAAAACACCGGAGACTTCTGCCCCCGCCCTCTTCTGAGAGCGGTCCTCAACTTCTCTGCCAGGAAGGTGATGCTTTGCTCCCTCGATCTAACGAGGGACCTTAATGTCCTCCCCAAAAATCCTGTCCTTGCACGCTGGGTACTGGGTGCCTGAAAGGTGCAGGGTGGTGAAGGGGAAACCCCACTGCCTGGCGAGAGGCGAGTCCCCAGGACCTTCTCCCTTAGCCCAGGGCTCCTGGCGTTCCTGACCCACTGGTGGGTCTGGGGGAGGCCCTCACCCATGGTCCTCTTGCCTGGGAGATGCTGGGCACCCACCTACTGCCACGAGGTAACAAGGTCTTGTTCGAATCCTACAACCGTCTTCTTACAAGCCCAAGGAGTCCGTACCTGTGTTTCACAAGCAGGAGCTATGAGCACAGTTCATCCACAAAGTAAAGAGCTAAAAGAGGAAGAGGATGGTGGGAAGCGAGAGGAAGGAAAAGATGACAGAACCCGAAGTACCCAAGGGGAACAATCAGGCTAATGCAACTCCAGAGCCAGCAGACTGCACAAAGCAACCGAGAAATGGAGAGGTATACGGTAAAGTCTGAAAAAGCTCAGCATAACACAACCGGTCCAGGCTTTCTGAAACCTGACGTTACTGCCCGCTGCGTGTTCCTAGCTCAGGGTTTTGCAAAGTTTTGCTGTACAACCAGCCTGAGAGCTGGGGAGTGCTCTGGGCAAAGCTGTGTCTGACAGTTTGTTTTGTTTTTTTCAACTCTGTGGCTGAGCTGAAAAAAAAAGTCAAACCCACTCATTCAAAGTCATAGGAGTATCTAGGTCAAACTTAACTCTAGCATTTTTGCTTTCCAGTTCCCATTTTGACAAGAAAACAGAATCATTCTGGGCCAAAGCGTGATTCACTGAGCCCTAAACTAAAGTATTGTATAGTTTTTGTGACAAACTTTTGGTTGAGGAATGAGTCTTTGTTTCAGATGCGGCTATTTTCTTTCTGAAGATTGTAAGGAAGCTTCAAAAGGAAAAGCTGTTTGCAATTAAATGATTTGAATGATTATAGATGGGTTGTTTTCGGTAGAAACCGTTCACCACATTCAAGGGAGCCTGTAGGCACTTCCTACGACCACCGCAATCCCCCCCCCCAAAAAAAAAGTCGTTCAACTCTGACAGGGGTGGCAGAGCTACCTTGGGCAGGGACGTCTTCAAGACTACCCACGGAACTTTGTTCCGGCTCGTCCCCAGAGCCACGTGTGAGATTAAGGTTTAACTGCAGTGGGCTTTGTTCCTGCCGATATCCCCGCGTTACCTCCTGGGTATACTCGGAGCTGGTGGAGTATCGCCTCCGGTGGGAAATAGAACACTCCACATCTCCACATCCCACTCCCCGACTGGACCTGTGATGGAAGGGAGCAAGGAAGCACAAAAATGTGATAATGAAGGAAGTGAAAATTTAATCAGAGACTAAGTCTTGGAGGAAACCCACTCCCTTTGCCACTTCCCTTCTCTTTGCCCAACGGCCTGCATTACAAAACCTGCGAGCTTCTCGGCACCTTCTCAGATGTCACGCTGTTGGCAGAGATGGAGTTCACGCCAGATCAGGACCACTCTGGATTCCATCTCTGTTCCATCTGAGCAGCGGTTGACAGAGGTCTTACCACTGGCAAAATCCCAAATGGCATCGAAAGTTTTGACGTGTCCGTGGAACCAGAAGTCCCTCGGATGTGTATGAGTAACTGGATCACTGGAGAACCCTTCTAGGAGACAAACCACTGCTGAGTGGACAAGAGAAGATTGCCAAGGGTCACAAGGGACATCGGCCAAGGTTTACAGGCTGGAGCATGATAAAGAATGTCACAGCATCACTGCCAACATCTGTCACCTTTTTGCACGTGTTATTTCTGACGAACGTCTTTGTGCATCAGACAAGAAAAGCAGTTAATTTCTGTGAGAAGAAATGTGAAAAAAAGAAAACCCAACATTTTATTGGAGGTAGACCTCACTACTGTGTGACCTGTGCACAAATCTTTCTATCTGTGTTTTTTTTTTTTTTTAGATTTTTTTTTAAGTTCCAGATCTCTCTGTAGCTGGGGAGACCTTTGGGAAGGTACCCAGGTGGAAGCCCAAGCAGTGCTGCAGCCTTACGTCCAAGCGAAGCTGCTAAGCCCTTCTTCGAGAGCTACTAAATGAAGGGACATTTGCTGCTTTGGTAGGGGACTGTTCCGTCACCAGTTTCATTTGAGAGGAAGGATGTGGATGCTGTGCTACTGCCATTGCGGTGAGGCCACGATGGTGCAGCAGCAGGAGGTAACTCACTACAACCTTGTCTCCTGCTGTACATGTAATGAGAAAGGCCCTGCCAACAGGTAGATCAAACACACACTGAGTTGCACACAAAAATTACACCTCTCTGACTGTTTGGGGTTTTTTTTTTCTGGCTTTCTGCAGACCAGCCCAAAGACACAATTCCAAGGGTTTTTTTCATTTTGAGAAGGGCTCTTGGAAGACACATGAGATGCTTACTGGAAAACCTGGGTTACATGGAAAGAAAATAGTTTTGTTCCCTAAAATATATATTGCTAAGACAATTTAATTGGTGCTACCTAAAAGTATGCCATATGTAGTGGAGGCAAGCTGTGTAGCTTTTAAAACAATTCACTTGCTGTGGCAAACCTTGTTTCTACGCTATACCCCACTAAAATACATGGTGTTTAAAAGAGCTGGCTTTTCTTTCTCCAGAAAACACAGCTTCAGCTTGCCTGATAGACATGTGACTGACCTGCTAAGTCTGTTTTCTTCTTGCGTTGCACAACCTTTTTTTGCTTAACAAATGGTCACATGGATTTGTGTCAGGCAGTCACATTGGTGCACCAGTCACTGTGGCAAGCGATGTGGGTCCATTGCAGATCACATACCGAACAAGTAACCGGTCATCCATGCAATGATCGACTTGATCAAACATCACCCAGTCTTTCATCTCTGCTCTGATCTCTGTTTCATCCTGTTTTCTTCTCTTCAACGTTATGAACAAATTTGCCTTCTGTCGACAAATATGCTGCTTCATCATGAACAAACTCAAATGTTTATTGGTTCCCTTATGTTCCTGTCACCAACTGCTATTGTCACCCAGACTGCATATTACCTTGTTTTTAACTTGTATTCATACATTAAATACTTTGCGGTCTGGACTGTCTTAGTTCCCTGTTGCTTATTTCTTCCAAAGTGCTCTCTCTGATATGGATCAGAGCTCTCAGTGACGTGTCTTGACCTCATAGCTCTGCTTTGAGTCTAGTCTATGACACAACTCTGAGAGCTAAAGAGTCCACAAGGTTTAGGACAAAGTCACCAGGATAATTTTCCACTGGGGAAGGCATAGGGATGGAGCCCCAGCCAAGACCGATGTCAGCAAAGCCCAGTTTGGACAGATACCACCGCTGCACTGAAATCTGCAGGGGCTCAGCCATCTCAGAGGAACTGCCAGCGCCAAAGCGTTGAGAGAAATACTTTCCAGCGTCCTTATTTCACGCCACAGGTAAAACTTTTTGGGAGCGATGGAGCAACA
The DNA here is from genome assembly GCF_000690535.1 of Cariama cristata. Classification (NCBI taxonomy): domain Eukaryota; kingdom Metazoa; phylum Chordata; class Aves; order Cariamiformes; family Cariamidae; genus Cariama; species Cariama cristata. Next base: position 6,254 of record NW_009637275.1, on the reverse strand, counting down.
CCACACCGCCTTTACTCATTGACCTTTTTCTCATTCTGACACAATAATATTCATACCGATTACACGTAGCTCGTGCGTAATTGTGTATGTTGTAATGCTTTGGTCACAACAACCAAAAAAAAAAAGGGAAAAGCATTGGATTAGTGGAAGGCTTCAGTGTTGTCAAATACGTTGTCTAGAGCCGTTTTGCTGTGTGAGCAAGTCTGATTTCTTTTTTCAAGTGTAATTGAAGCCAAAATTTTAAAAGAAAGGAGAAAACCAGAGAAGTAGCTGTTGAGAGAGAGGCATTTTCCCTTGGGTACGGCAAGTCCCCCTCCTGCCTGGCTGTGTGTGAGGACAGAGCAGCCAAAGCACAGACGCTCGGCCTGGCTAGAAAAGAAGGTCTCGCAACGCTGTAGCGCGCACAGCGGTGGCTCCCGAGAAGATGGTTTCAGTTTTTTTTCCTTGACTGGGATTTATCCTTTCATTAAGTAAACCGAGCTGAGAGCGCATGTTTTTCTCATGCGGAAGGCAAGGTCAGGCCAAAGCAGCAACGCTTTAAAAGGGGAGACCGAGGAAACGTAAAGCTCGTGGCAAGCCTTAAAGGAGCGATGGGCACCGCCTGTGCAGCCACCGGGTGTATTTTGGATTTGTTCGTG
>NW_009637275.1:0-5570 GCF_000690535.1 Cariama cristata | reverse complement strand
TCTCTTAGTGGTGCCTGGCATGGAAGGGCAAGATGGGGAGAGAGGGGCACGCAGGGAGGGGGCCGTAGTGTCCGTGGTTCGGTGCAAAGGGCTGCAGGAGGTGCCGGGTGACCGGGAAGGTCTGGGAGCCAAAGGTGATGTGTCCCTGCTCCCAGTGCGCTCAGAACTGGGTGCTGCCGGGAAGGTTTTGGAGCGCAGCCATGAAAACTATGTTTGAGGTGGCTTCCCACCAACACTGCAAAACCCAGCCGAGACTCCTATTAGAGGCCAGGTCTTTCTTCTGAGATAAAAAAAAAATACCTGCTGTGTGGTTTGTGGGTGTGAACACTTTGGTTGCACACATACGATGTGCTTGATTACTTGCTCGAGGTAGGGCACTGAAAGTGCAGGTCAATTTAGCGAGGATACAAAATGTTTCTGTGTCTAAACCAGGCTTCCTATCTCTCCCATGTTTTCCAACAACATAATCTGAAATTACATCACCCTGTCTGGCCTCTTGATTCACCCTGAAACCTTGATGGGGGGATATGAAACCCTCAGAACTGTTTTTTATCTCTTTTCTTACAGAATGCCAGAGACTGAGAGGTGTTGATGTCCTCTTGGCGGAGGTAAACAAGACAACAGAAGAACTGATCACAGTGAAAGATGCAAAGACCGGATCCATGTAGCCCATTACCATCCCTGCCAGCCTTGGTGCCAACTCCGCACCGTTTGGGTTGAAGGCTGCAGGTGGCCGTGGTGTGAGCGGTCGTCTCATGGGCAGAGAGGGCGCAGTGCCTCAGGGGGTGAGGAGGGACTGGACATGAGTTCTCAGCAGCTAGACCCGTGCCGATTGAGAAGAAAAATGCTGTCTCTGGAAGGTAAGGTTAAAAGGGACAGGTGGTGGGTTTTTGTGAATTAATTGTGGGGAGATCTCGACACTGGAGAAGACTTTCTCGTCCCCCTGCTCTATCTCCTTCTCTCTATTTGCCTTTTAAAAGCAACTGTTCCTCCAAAATAGTCCTGCTAGCTGGGGTTTTCCGTTCTACCTTGCTCACCCTAGAACCAGGAGCTCCCTCCTCTCCTTGTTTCCTACCTGTGCCTTCAATGCCAGCTCCTCATTCTCCAGGGACCGGGACAGAAATCTGAACAACGGGGCTTCTTTGCTGTAAGGAAACGACAACAGCTTATTCACTGAAGCACCCTGTCAAGTTGGTCAGAAAATGGACCAGTAGCTACTATGGGGTCCTGTCTCCAGCCATCCCAGATCCATACTAACCTGCAGATATTGGCATGCTGCACTTTGCCCTTCTGCCGTGCAATGTCTCACCCACCTCTTCTGGTATTGCTCTAGCCTCTTCCACATCCCAGCACGCAGAAACATACTTGTCAGCCTTTACAGCCCGCTCTCTTAGTTCCTGTCCTCTACACTGAAGCATCCTGCTGGCCGTCCCACCACGGCCATCGCTGTACCAGAACAGGCTAGTGGGTCCAGCAGCTTGTGCCTACATAGGAGCGCTGTTGGGTTTTTCTGAAGGAATACCCTGTGACCATCATCCATGAGGTGAAGCTAGTGTGAAGCCTTCTTCCTCACTCTGTCTCCCTGGTTATGAATTCTCCATCGACGTATCCTCTGGCCTCATGGAACTGCCAAATGTTTCATGGACAAACGCATCAGAAGTAAGTGGTGGCAGTAGATGTGGGATGCTTCTTCCATTTCCAGATATTGCTCATTAAACGATTGGGGAAAATCTGCTAATATTTGGTCAGTTGGTTACAGCTTTGTACAGTCTATCTAGCATTTCTTCTGCCTCTGGTTCAACCTTCAGTGCTAGGGAACATTTTCATGGACAATCACCTGGTGTAGGTGCTACGCGTAGTCTTTCTGATGTATTCTACCCTGTGTCAGGGTGTTGAAGAGTGTGGTGGGTTGCTCAGGGCACTCTTTGGGTAACGTCATGTTGCCAGGGCACCAGCATGGAATTAGGAAGAGCCAGTCTGCTGGTGGTGCCATTCACCTTCACTGGGATATTTTACATCTTCCCATTTCCCAGTATGGTGCGTAGTGGTTTGCTGCCGTACCTCCCCCTCCTCCTTCCAAAGGAGTATGCTGAGTGAGACGGTACCTACAGTGTGACTCACGTCCAAGTATATTACATCAGCCACTCTCCCCTAATCCATACAACCAGGCCTTCCGTTTTAAGAGGCAATCCGTTTGCCCTTGGGAAACCAGTATCAACCTTTCCTGATTGCGTTCTTTGCACAGTTGGCACTGGGTCCCAAGAGGACATAGTACTGAGGTAGGGGCGGCTGGTCTGGAGTTCCCCAGGTCATCTTACTTGCTTTGTTGGGCAGAATGTTATCCTTTTTCCAACTGTCAGGGATGACAGATGAAAGACTGCGGTCTCGTAATCACATCAGGCAATTCTTCCAGCAGCTTGGGACGTACCTCAGCACCCTTGAAGTGTATCCTCTCCAATCCCATGCATTGCGGTACACCTAGCCTCTCTAAGTAGCAACGAACCTGTTGCTGCCCCACTCCTGCCTGTCCCTCAACTTTCCAAACCATTATGATATGTTTGGAGATCTGGGAACAGTCTTTCCTTCTACAGACTGTTGCAAGGAAGGCTTTGAGTACTTCCACCTCTTCTAAGGCTGAGGCATCCATTGCTAGTTTGTCCCCTATTCCTGAGCAGACCTGTGTTTGTCCTGGCCTAGCTACTAGGATAATTACAGGATCCCTCTGGTCACCCATCCCATCCCATGCAAGTTTTTGCTCCAGCTGGGCTCTGAGAGGCCTTTCTGATTTTGTCCTTCAGTATGAAAGCAGTGCTTCTGTCCCCCTCCTCCACAGCCTATTCCTTTTTTCCACCTCTTGCAGACCCACTTTTGGCGTTCGAATTCATTGTGAAACTCCCTTAGCCAGGGCAGCTTTCATGCAAAATTCCCAGACTCCCTACACAACAAAATGGTTTGAAGATGCCATCTTTCATTCCTCATCTCCCTGTACCCACCACGACGTTAGGTCAGGGCAAACAGTTGCTGATGCTGCGTCGCTGTCTTTTTACAACTCTCCGATGCTGCAAATCAGTGGAAGAGTGACTGGTGGCACAACTGGAACTGCAGATTTTTGGGACACAAACAGGTGCCTGCCTTCCTTCCCTGGTGTTACGTGACTGTGGACAGAAGGGAAGCTGTCCCTGCTGAAGGACAATGTGTTCCCAAAGCCCAGCGAGCACTTTCCACTGTCTCAGAGCAGTCAAAAGAACACATCAGGCTCAGAGAGGCAGAGCGGAGCTGGTGGGTCAGGGGCAAGGTCAAATTGAAATCGAAGATGATGTTTGGGGAACAGAAGAAGAGAAAGCCAAGGAAGGCTGGAACGGAGTGAAGCACTGAGAGATGATGGAGCAGAAGGCCTGGCAGAGACAAGGAGTGACTCCAGAAGGGAGTCCTAGGGCGAACAGGAGGGGGTCACGGTAGTGCACTAGCCAGGAGGCTTGTCCTATACCCAGAGCTGGCAGCATGTCTGCAGTTAAAGCCGGAGACAGGAGGAGGCTGTGTGTGATAAGGAGAGGGAAGAAGCATGCAGTGAGGAGCGGTCGGGTCTCTGAAGGCAAAAGAGATTGAAAAGACCTTGTATGGGAGAATTCTTGAAAGCGGCATGGCTGGGAGGGGAGCTGAACGAAGCGAGGTGGAGTGGTCACCAGGTGGTGTTAGCTAACTAGAAGGGGTTTCAGTAAGAGCCCCCACTTTTTATTGGTGGGATCATGACTACAAGGCGGGTTGGGGGCAGGCAGCTGTGAGGCAGAGGAGGTGAATAAACTCTGGCTTATGTCCTCCGAGACCGTGCAGCTCAGCACTTACTGTCGCCCAGCAGTCTTCGGCTTCTTGTCGCTGTGCTCCATCTAAACCAGTTCTTTCATGCCCATCCAACAGTGCTCTGCGGGGACAAAGAGAGGGCTGCCAAGTGTACTGAGGCGGTGGGAACGAACAAAAAAGCGCAGACAGCGTTAGAGTAAGAGGTATACTGAAGGCTAACCGCGTTTTAGCAGCTAGAAACAGGACTTGGTGTGCTCCAGCCCACTTCGTCCGGTGGATAAAGCAAAGCTGGACAGCAATTGATGAGAAGGGCGGGGAAACACCGATGGGCTTGCAAATAAATTGGATATGCCAGTGGAGTGCTGAGCTTGCTGGTTGAAAGCAGACAGCAATCCTACCTGACACAGCACTTGTTTGGAGCGTCTATGTACTTCTTCGGACAGGTCTGAGATGAGAGACAGGGGAAAACGGGGAGAGGGAGGGGGCTGACGCAGACAGGGAGAGGAGTGGTGGTCGGGTATTTTGGGTGCAGCAAAATGATGTGCCAGTGTGCGTTTTCTTCTCTGGGCTTTTGGCCTGAGCATCCTCATTGGAAGAAGGGAGAGTCAGGGTGGAAGTTTAGCACAGAGAACAAGGTAGATCACCTAGGGCTTATCAGTGGGTGATGCTTGGCATGCAGGGGTCGAACTGGAACTGCTGGCCAGGCTGCCTGGTTGGGCAAAAATCTGGCCAGGTTCAGGCAGAAAAGCTGTCAGTGCCATCTCCTGGTCAGAGCAAGGGCTTTGAGCCCTGGAGCTCTCGTTTCATTCCCCTCCTGACTGCCTGAGCGATCTTGAGCAAACCACTTCGCCTCCTCGCACCTGGCTGTTTTAAATGAACAAAGTGATGGCCCTGGGGACGTCATGAGCAAAGTTTGTGCCAAGCTAAACGAAATCTCGATGTTGTCAAATAAAAGTGCAGAGCTACGCTCGGGTTGATGGTCACTGCTGGAGGGAGAGGAAGAAAGACAAATATTGTCTGGGCCTTTCCACGTCTTTCTCACTTTCTGCACACAGGCATGAGGTTTTTCTTGGCTGGGGGCTTCTAAAGGACCTGTCCTGGTCCTGTCTCCAGCTACATCACAGCAGTTTTTCAACCATGTAGTTGCATCTTGATCCCACAAAAATTGTACTTGATTTGATAAATTCAGCAGCGTCAAGTTTTAAGAACCATCGCTGATGAGGGAGCTGGGCATGGTGGGAGATGACAGGTGGTCTTTGAAAATTTTTGCTAAGCACACCATAGCTACATTTTCACTGGGTCACGAAAGCAGCACCTTCAAGCCCGTATCTTGCCATCCATGTAGGCTAGATTACAACCGCCCCACAGGACATGAGCAACCAAACCCAGCAGAAAGTTACTCACATCCTACAGGCTAGAAATTAAGATGCACAATTGTAGACTGAGATTTTTCACATGAATCCAAAGAGAAACATGACCAAACCATAGGCTTTTCACAGAGTATCAACTGCTGGATTTTACTGTCAGCTCCCATTCAGAGCCACCGGCATACAGGGCTCAGGGCAAACCGATAAATGCTCAGGACCTTTTAGGGGCCACAGCCAGGGAGAAGTGATGGGCAGGCAAAGTTCAGCTGGGCTAAAGTTACCAAGAGGGGCAGATCAGAAGCCGCCTTTCCATAAACACGAAGCAAAAGTATACTCCTAACAGCGTTAGGTGATGCAAGACGAGGTCCTGACAAACAGCACCAGCCAAGACCGATGTCAGCAAAG